>NW_027464585.1:39898536-40031036 GCF_043290135.1 Rhipicephalus microplus
ACGGCATGTAAACTACTCGAGCATATCATTCTAAAACATTTAATCGTTTTTCTTGAAGAAGAAGGCATTCTGTCCAATAACCAGCATGGTTTTCGCCAAGGTTTATCGACCGTAACACAGTTAACCGAAGTAATACACGACCTCGCGCTAAGCATTAACAATCACCGCCAAACCGACATATCCAACCGACCTATCCAAGGCATTTGATTGCGTTTGTCATACAAAACTAATAGCTAAATTAAGAAGCCTTATCGGAGATGCACAAATTATTGCTTGGGTTCAAGATTTCTTGTTTAATAGATCCCAGTTTGTTATTTTTGAACGTTTTGCATCAGACACAGTACCAGTGACGTCAGGAGTGCCCCAGGGCTCCGTGCTTGGACCCTAGTTATTTCTCGTTTATATAAATGACATAACTACTAATATAGATAGTAAAATAAAGTTATTCGCATACGACTGTATAATTTATGAAGAAATTAACAATCAACAAGAACACCTCTCTCTCAACAAGTCTCTTAATTCCGTTGCAGAATGGTGCTCTCATTGGCAGATGACAATAAACGTAAAAAATCTGCATGCATGACGATAACACGGAAAAAAGAACCCTCTAACGTTCGCTATAACATAAATGGTGCTGCTCTCACGAATGTACAGAGACATAAATATCTAGGCTTAACAATAACATCAGATCTAAGGTGGGACGCTCACATTGATAATGTTACTTCTTCTGCTATGCAAAAACTATTTTTTATTCGCAGATCGCTCCATCTGGCACCCACCTCGACGAAACTACTAGCCTACAAAACATTCATTAGGCCAATCCTTGAATATGGAAATACTGTATGGTTTCCTCATACCGTGACTAACATAAAAAAAATAAAAAAGGTACAAAGGAAGACCGTAAGATTCATACATAACAAATTTAATCTGGCTCATTCACTCACTACCCTTCTAGCTGTTTCTGGGCTTCCCACGCTCGAAACACGGGCGAAGCAGGCACATTTGAAATTTCTTTATCAACTCCTACATAATTATTTCAAAATAAATGTCTCAAACTACGTTGAATATTCGCAAACACGAGCTACCCGGCACCAACATACAAATACTCTATTAGAATATAAATGTAACAATGATGCGTTTAAATACTCTTTTTTTCCAGTTGCCATCCACGAATGGAATTTGTTAACCCCTTTCACCACAAATGCACAGTCATTGTGCGATTTCTTATCAAGAATTGAAAATAACGTCTTTTAGCGTCCTTGATATGTCTGCTTTTCTCTGACATGCAAACCAGCATTCACTTGTATTTGGTGTGTATGGTGTGCATAAGTGCTGATTGTATGCTACAACGCTGCTGATTTGTATTTTTACACATTATTTACCAAATTACGATACTGAAAGTGTAAAGTGCTCTTTGTAACTGTATACTGTAGTGCCCACCTGCTATGGTCTCTTTGGAGACTGGCAGTATTGTGAATAAATAAATAAATAAATAAATAAATACCACCGACGTCAGAGGTGGCTGCTACTACAACTGAGTTCAATTCCTCTTTCCAATTCAAGCTCCACATGCACGCTATACTTCACACTCCGGACAAAAGAAAAAGCTCTCCCGCGCTCAACTGTGCACAAAATTGTGACGGGTTCGTGGCGTGGACGAAAGGAGGAGGCTGCAGGTTGAATAATAAACTATTTATTTGGGCCTAACTTCTGGTCACGTAAAAGGGAAGTCAGATTACAGTAAGAGGCTGGCACTAATAGCGGCGAGCAAAGCGTAGGCCGGTGATCAAGGGATAAACGATGAAGCACGTCGGCGTTCGTACACTTGCCATCGAATGTTCTAGCGTTGTCGGTATCGGCGACATAGGTTCCAGAATAATCTGTAAAGTTCACGAGGTGGACGTAGTAGCGACAAAATGATCTATTACAGCCTCGAAGCTTTTAGAACATCGTAGGCGCAATTTGCGCTGAATGTAGTGTAACGGGATGATAACAGAACTTGAGGAAAAGGAACATGGCAGTATTGCCTACATCCTAATGAAATGATACACACAACCTACATAGTATAGAACACATATAGGCAAGCTTACTACACGGATGACCCTCCTGCTCACGCGTTTTTTTTTCTCTCTTCACTTCTTTGAGCCTCGCTCAAATTTGAAATGGTTAGAATCAAAGTGTCCGCAACGTCGCAGTTTTGTCGATATCTAGTGGTCGCACTCTCGCTTTAAGGTTTCCTGTCAACTCACGATTTGCGCGTAACTGTTTTCAGACTAATCGGCTACTTCTATGTGATTATGACTTTTAGCGTATACGTCGCGGGCGGTTGAAATGCATGAAAATTTAACGCGGAAAGTTTCCAACAGATTAAGATAGACAAGCACTGCCTTTAAGCCTGTATCCTATTTGGTGGCGTTTGGAGTAGTAATTGAAAGTCTGGTAATTAGATATAAGGTAGACAGTGGGCCTCAGTCGGGAGTCGGATATACGTGAAGTTTTGTTTCCTTTCATACAAAGGAGGAAGCTGGCGCTAAAGGCTGGGATGCCTGAAAAAGGCCTCGGCTGCATTGTACTTACAGTCTGGCGACATTTAACAAAACATTATAAATAAAACATATCATAATAAATAGATAAATGAGCTACACTTGCAAGTACAACAAAATTAAGTAAATAAACGTATTACTATTAACATCTACAGTTAGACTAGTAACGTAAAATAGTGAATTAAAAAGTAACGAGTGAATTACGTATTTGTAGTTCTAGAAAGGGGCGGAAGGTAAGAAACGTCGTACGAATCATGATGATGATGTGTATATGTGGAGTTTAACGTCCAAAAACTACCATATGATTATGGGAGACGCAGTTAAGATTGGGATGATGAATGTAATCCCGATGGTTGAAATGATCACGACGACACGTTGAAGACTGCTTGCTCACTTCCTGGCAAACTTCGGTTTATTTACACACGGACACTTATTCACAAAGGCCGGGGTGCACTCTAAGGCAAACTGGTGTTAAAAGGGTCTGTGGTTCGTCCTCTTGGGGACTAATGAAGCTGCGACGACCAAAAAACCCCTTTAAAGACTAACGACACCGGGTCCACCAGTTAGTGCCCACAGACGAGATCAAGGGACTAACATTTAGTCCTCACATTTACACCTTATTGAGTAACCGTTAGTCCCACAATCCACCTCAAAGGACTAACATTTACTCCTCACATTTGCACCTTATAGGGCAACTGTGAATCCCAAAATTTATATCTTACCAGGCAACCGTTACTTCTCACAGTTGAACCTTGCCGGACGAACGGTTGATCCACTCAAGTACTCTAATCGAATGAACTTTTTGGCCCCAGTTAAACATTGTTTTTTTTCGCCAGGCCTAATACTTTTTCGTCTGTTTTTCTGCGCAGTGAGCAACAAATTGCGCAGAAAACAACACGCTAAAAGCAGTTAGCCACCTATGTGTAACTGCTTTCGCAGTCACGGCAACAAAAAAAGACAAAAATGAGACATCGAAATCTTTTATTTTTCCACATACGCATGAATTTTCTCCATTCTTTTAAGTGAATTCATGGTGAAGTGTACAAGTCCAGTCTTGTAGTAAAATCTTGTTCACTCCTTGTGGAGCTCCTCTGACGGAAGCGATAGATGACAGGCATTGCAGACGCCAGCACACGTAGCCTTCTGCCTGTTGTGTTCCCATGACTGCACGTACAACAATATAGTAAAACTAGTTATACACACGTGGCAAAAGATGAAGATGCACGCATATGACAAGTACGTGCACGGTAATATAAAAACAAGCGTTGAATTATGATGCACAAATAACTTTACCTTCACATCTCCACAGTACTTCTGAAGCTGCTCTGACGAAACAGATTGATGACAGGCATCTCAGATGCCAACGCACACAGTCTTCAGCACGGTGTGTGCCCACGGATGCACAATAAGTATGTAAAATAGTGAGACACACGTGACAGAGGATGAATACAAATGCATAAGAAAAATACGTGCAAGATGAAATGAAAACATACGTGAGATATGACATGCTAATAATTTCACCATGATGTCACACATCGTCAAAGACTCATTTCGATCCCCGTAGCGCAGCAGCTTAGGAGCTGCTGCGCTACGAGTCAGCGTCGTAACGCGAACGCCAACTCGCGTTACGACGCATGCGCAGTGGCAGCGACCACACCGCAAGGGCTCGCGGTGCGCTATTCTAAAACTCTCTATTGCAAAACCTCCTATTAACAGCCTACTTCGCGAGCAACGAACATATTTAATGTTTTCCTTGTACAATAACCAAATGGCTTTATGTAATGGAATTGACTCCGTAATGAATTCGTTTCTGTAGCCTTTCGCCTAACATACGTACTCTATTTCTCTATTAGTTTTACTGCTTCACTTGTTTTCCCCCCTATTGCGCCGTTATATTGCCGCATAGTTTATTGGTAAAGAAACAAGCCTACCCATAAAAATGCTTAGCTGGATCTGCTGTCGTCTTGTTTTTATCAGAGAAGATAGTCTTTCTTTGATACTTCAAGGCAAAAAAATTTGATTTTTTGCTCTTTCTGTCTCTCTGTCTGCCTGTGTTCGTTGGTCTGTTCAACAATACAGCCACCCGGCGAAAGTTTAACTTCTTGCTCACCCCCCCACCCCCTATGTGGTGTCGTTCATACTTGCGAACATTGTCAATAAAAAAGCAAATGCATATTTGAGGCGCAATATTGATACGTAAGTGTTATACAGCATGTCCTTTTATTAGGGAAATGTATAGATAAGGAATTAAAAATATCAATAAACCGCGAATTATCAAGAAAATGCATAATAAGAAATTGTAAAAAATTGGTCAACTCTCAATAAACGTTAAATCGGTTATCGGTAAGCCGTGAATCATTCGTCCGCTGGCCACGTACATCCGTTGGTCCGTTCATCCATCCGTCTATCTGTCTGTCTGTCTATCCACCTGTCTCTATGTCTACCCATCCATCCGTCCGTCCACGCATCTATCGAACACTGCAAGTGCCGCCATCTCGCATCTTTTCATCATGTATTCATCATGTATTAATCATGTACAAGAACCGCCATCCAGTGGACATTCCAAAGACTAAACGAGAGGTGGCTATCTATACCTACTACATACATCGAGGGCGCTGTTACGAAGCGCGACGCCAACACGGTCCCGAAGGCGCGACGCGCCATAGACGCCACTGGGAGCGGCCGCGTTTCGCAAGCGCTCCGGCAAAACTCCTGTTTCTGACGGTTTAAGTCAATCAATGACAACTTGAACAAATATGAAGCTTTCTACGGAATCGACCATATCATCTCAAGTTATTTCAAGTGAGTGCTTCGCAGTTCGCATCCACGAAGATCGACTTTTTGGCAGCATTCGACTACCTCGGTGGGCCTACTGGCTAGGCCTACCAACATGGTCATCCACGAAACAGGGGGAAAGGAGCTTCCCTCTGCCGAAGCTTTCGACGATGATAAAGGCAGCTGGCGTCAAGTGTATGCCAGGGCCAGAAAGCCCGCTTCATCCTCGAAGAAACCGACGCCTGACATCAACACTTCGCAAGAAGAGTCGCATAAAGCTCTCCCATCGACTCGTTGCAGTGCCCCCAGACCCCCTCCACTTCCAGTAGACGACTACAAAATAGTTCTGCGAATACGTGGAGGCCTCAGCTGTGCTGACACTCCACTTCCGAAGCTTATACATTCCGTTTTAAAAGCGCCAGTGCTCACAAGCTCCCTACATGACCAATACCGCATCAACTCTGTAAGCAACATTCTGCTCATAAGCACACCGGACTCGGCACGCACTGAAGCATACCACCATATCAAATCTATCAATATGGATGAGCACAGCTTTGAAGTAGTCCCCTACATTACTGACCCATTGAATACCTGCCGAGGGGTCATCCGTAATATTCCTATGGAACACACATCTGAAACCATCCTGTGAAGTCTATTGGACTATGACAGACTAGGCCTCATTCTGACTGGACATCGCATGGGTTCCACAACGTCCATCTTGGTCACCTTCAGATTTACGCGCATGCCTTTCTGCATAAGTTATCAGGGTGGCATCACCAGATGCGTATCCTATCGTAATAAGATGGAAGCCTGCAATCTCTGCCGCAAACTTGGCCAGAGACCAGACGTATGCCCAGGCGCCCCTCAGCCTTTATGCCCAATGTGTGGCATTCCGAACCCACTCCTTGATCACGAATGTGAATCTAAGTGTGTGGTGTGCAACAGTGACCGCCCCACCGGCTCGCCCCAGTGCCCACAGCTCTACAAGCTCAAACCAAAGCACGCACCCACAGCTTTCCAGCAATGAATGGAATGAAAAAACTTTATTTTAGTCTTGCAGGACGCGCTTAGCGCGTAGCGGGCGTCTCCCACGTAGGGACTGACAGGGAGTACCTGGCGGCCACTTCATGGGCCTGCTGGACGGCCCATTGCTGGTCGGCGAGAAGTGAGCTCCTGAGGGACCTCTCCCACTTGCTTGAGGTAGAGTCGGGAGGAGTTGTGCTACACTCCCAGAGCATGTGTGCGAGTGTCGCTGTGTGTCCACATGATGGGCATGTGTCGCTGGGGTATGCATCGGGATAATAAACGTGAAGCGTGGCAAGGTTTGGGTACGTGTGTGTCTGTAATAGGCGTAGGGTTAATGTCTGCGGTCGGTTAAGTTTCGGATGTGGGGGTGGGAAAATGCGGCGTTCCAGGTAAAAGTGCTTTGCAATTTCATTGTACATAATTGGTGCATCCCGATTGGTATCTAACCCAGCAAGATGAGGTTGCCCTGCGGCAGTGCGGTCGGTAAGTGCGCGCGCTGCATCATGGGCGATCTCGTTGAGGTTGGATAGGGCACCCGGCACCTGGCCGAGATGCCGCGCTATTCTTCGACCGAAGATGATCTCTCAAGAACGCCCCTCGAGGACGCTCACCCAGTATCACAAGACAGCAAAGCCGAAAAAGCCGCAGCCAAAGCCAAAGCCGCAACAAAAGCGTTCATCAAGATACCAGCCCTCAGACTGGCCCTGGACACGAGGTGAGCTGGGCTGATGTAGCCTCCCCTGAAAGCTCCATTCAGAAGCAGCTCGAACTATTGCAGGATGAGATGGCTAAATTGAGGGCAGAAAATGCAAAACTACGCCTAGAGCTTCAGTCCTTCAAACAACCATCTACCTCCCCACACCTCTCCGCCTCATCTTTCACCTCTACACCTATCTCACCAGCCCCAGCTCCTCTCTCTACCACCCCTATAGCTAGGCACCCCGCTCAACCACCTGCGCAAAAACGAAAAGTCTCGACTCCCACATTGTCATTCGATGAGCGAGTAGACCCAGTTGAAGCGAAACTAGAGAAGGTTGACAAAGAGAAAGGAAAAGTAACCAAGCTTGAGGAAAAACTAGACAATTTCATTACCTTCTCCACAGGTTCCTTGCAGAAGCTACATGAATCCGTGGCCTCGATACAACAAGCCATGTTACCGATGCAACAAACCCTAGATAGAGTCTCCCAGTGGATCGACACGGTCCACGCTAACCATCCAGAGCTTGCCCAACCTAAGTCAAATCAACCTAGCGAATATGGCTCCTCGTAACCGCACTGAATTTTGCGTATAGCAATGAAACGGCAGGGGGTTTTGCCGAAAAAAGGCAAACCTCTTGCAGTACATCAAATCACAAAATACCCGTTCCCCAAACATTGCGTCACAAGAAACAAATGGTGTAGTGCAGCTGCCAGGTTATAAAACGCATGAAAAGCCGGCTGATATCAAACCAAACACTGCTGTCTTAACTCAGAAGCACCTTACAGTTTCCTATTCAAAATTTGCTGACATCTACATTGAGCACGACTTTCTCCAAATACTACCTGATAAACTTAACTCACCATTCTTATACATTCTCAACGTATATAGTAGCTCCACAAGAGAAAAGGCGCTGCTTCGATTCCGTATTTGCTCGAGCTACATCCTCGGCAGGCAAATACACACTCCTCATAGTGGGGGTTTTTAACGCCTCCCACCGAGCGTGGGGTTACACCGCAGCTACACCGAAAGGTAGAGCCCTCTGGTACTATATTCAGGCACATCGTTTTACACTGCACAACGACCCGGAGGAGCCTACTCGTTTGGAGAACAGTGTGAACAAAGATACATCCCCTGATTTTACTCTCACTCACAATGCCCCCACAATGGTTTGGACTAACACCCAAACTAATCTTAGCAGTGATCATTACATTATTAGCATTACTTTAAAACTAAAACATAGACCCATTGCACCTAAGCCACTGATGCTCACAGAATGGGACGAATTTAGAGAGACCCGCAACAGCACCGCTCCCTCACGTATTGCAGACATTACCGAGTGGATTCAACAGCTTAAAAAAGATGTTGAAAATCACACGAAAACTCTATCCCCTGACACCCCGATAACTACTCTCGACTACAAGCTTCTCCATATGTGGGAAGCGAAACAGTCACTTCTGCGACGGTGGAAACACCAGCGCCACAACAGGAAACTCCGCATTAGGATAACGAAGCTAGACCGACAAATCGAGCGATACATGACTCAATTGGCGGCACGAGAATGGGGTCAGCTTTGTGAAGAAATGCATGACCATCTCAGTAATAAACGAACGTGGCAACTTCTTAGACATCTGCTATACCCCAGCACTTCTCGCACACGACACTCTCACGCTATCACTAAACTGTTACATGAGCACAGTGACCATTTATGACAGATCTTCGATAACCTCCGCACGTAGCATTTACCTCAATTACGTAAGGATTCTATACCATCATACACAGGGAAACCTAATGAGTCATTAGTTGCGCCGATAACGGAAGCGGAAGTTAGGCACGCCCTCGCAACACTCCATACCTCGTCAGCTTCAGGCCCCGACTGCGTTAACAACAAATTACTTAGAAATCTTGACCCTATTTCTATTAAAGGTGTGACTGAGTACTTTAACGACTGTTTTGACACGCGCATCCTTCCACCTTTGTGGAAAGATGCCAGAGTCATATTTATACCTAAACCGAAGAAAGCTCCTTTGGTAGAAAATCTGAGGCCCATTTCCTTAACATCATGTCTCGGAAAGACGATGGAGCATCTTGTGCTTGCACGCCTCCAGAGACACGTGGAGGATAATGGACTACTGCCTCCAGAAATGATTGATTTTAGGGCCTCACTTTCAGCGCAAGATGCAATGCTTCGTCTTCAACACGACATTATAACCCTTACCAGACCGAAGATACTTAGGCAATCCATGGTCTGGACATACATGGAGCATTCAATAACGTAGCCCACTCAGCTATATATGCTGGCCTCAACTGCATTTCTTGTGGCGCTAAAATGTACTCTTACATCAAAAGCTTCCTCACAGACCGCACAGCTACATTAATATTAGGACCAGAACATTCCTCACCCTATACACTAGGAAGCTTCGGAACACCTCGAGAGTAAGTGCTCTCTCCAATCCTTTTTAACCTGCCTATGCTACCTATACCCAACGCTCTTCAATGTATCCCTGACTTGAAATTCTCCATCTATGCCGCTGATATCACCTTATGGGTGAAAGGAGGCTCAGATGGACACATTCAAGACACCCTACAAACAGCAGTAGATATAATAGCAGCACTAACATCTCCGATGAATCTCTATTATACCCCAAGTAAATCAGAGTTACTCCTTCTACCAACTCATCGTCGGAACGAACACGTTCCGATGATCGCAGTTCGCATAAATGGGTGCCTCATTCCTAGCGTATCACTCATTCGTGTGCTAGGTTTATTTATCTAAAATAACCGACTTAATATGCACACACTCTAAGCTTTACGCAATACCGTTGAAAACACCCTAAGAAGGACAGGAAGAACCTCAGGGAAAAATGGAGGGCTCCGAGAGTCAGAGCTACTTCGTGTAATACAAGCTATTGTGATTAGTAAAATCACATATACCCTCCCTTACCTTCACCCTTAAATAGCAGAGGAGGAATCGGTCAACACCCTCCTCCGCAGAGTTTACAAATACGCGCTAGGCATTGCAATCAATACCTCTCACGCACTACTCCACCAGACAGGAGTCATAAATACCCTATGTGAAATCCGTGATGCCCATTTAACAGCTCAATACGCCAGGCTCGCGACCACTAGCGCAGGTCGCCACATTTTATCGTCTTCCCGAATTAACTTCACTTCACTTGCCAATGCTTAATACAACATTCCCCAAAACATACACAAACAATTACTCATACAGCTTGCCCGTCCTAAAAACATGCATCCAACATATCACACTAAGCGTAGAATCCAAAGAGCAGAAGCTCTTTAGAAAAAAATGCATGGAGCCAATGACGTGCTTCATGTCGATGCGGCCGAATACCCATACTCCCCATCCTATCCCCTCTCTGCTGTCGACTATAATGGCAAGACGCTCACAACGGCATCCATCACTGTCAACTCTTCGGAGTAGGCAAAGGAGGCTGCCATCGCTTTAGGTTTATCCATCCCCAATATCACTATGATTGTAAGTGACTGCACAACTGCCATACGCAACTTCAGCGCAGGTCGCATCTCATCAACTGCTCTTTCAATTCTTTAGAAACATCCTCCCACGCAAGACTTTGCTCTCATATGGACTCCCGCACATGCGGGGTTGAGTGGCAATGAGGCAGCTCATACCTGTGCTCGAGGAATGACCAGCCGAGCGCAGGCTTGTGATGGCGCCTTAGACCACGTGGCCTTTTTCAGCGCGAGATCGTCTTTTGACCTTCCACAATATAAAAAATCACTACAGCCTACAGCGCACTATATACCCCCCCCCCCCTTGCATCACGGAGCTTCGCGCTACCATGAAATACTACTGCGCCAGTTACAGACCCGTACGTTTCCTACACTATCTTTTGGCCATCTTATACGCCCTGCGATATACCCCTACCCTTTGTGCATTTTCTGTGAACAAAGAGCTAACCTAGACCATATCATGTGGAGGTGTGCTCGAAACCCACCACCAAATTCTCTACACTTTATTAGTAAGGAGCAGTGAAAGGCTGCTATGTGCAGCTCGGCGCCCAAGGTCCAGGACCAGATCTTGGATTGGACCAAGAGGGTAGCGGTGACCTACGCTGAGTAGGCTCTTCTGACACTCTACCACCGCACCTTTTCCTCTTGGGATAAATAAAGTTTTTATCCTCCTCCTCCTCCTCCTCCTCCGATGGCGCCAATGCTCCGAAACTCGCCGCTGCGGCCACAGATACAACTCGCACCGCCGCCGACACTGTTGCGAAGTGCGCCGAGGTCACTTTCCGCCAAGATCACCAGCCGTTTGGTAGCGTGTGGTAACCTAACTTCGGGGGTACCCCCACTTTCGCTCACAGCAATGATAAAACCAGGAAAAAAATCATTGAAGCTTACTATATAATGTCTGGGAAGTTTGGCGCATGCGTTAGCGCACCTTCGATAGCACATTCCGATAGAAAAGTGGCATGTTTGCAGAAAGTGGGCGTGGCATCGCCATAGCTTCAGCGATGTCGTTCCCGCATTTCCTGTTGTTCTTGCAGATCAGTGGCATGTCACGCGCAGCCCAACATCAAGGATCACAACGTGGCGAAAGCTGGGTCAAGGTAGAAGAAGCATTGATTGAAGGAGCAGCGACGATTCCTGGCAGCAAATCGCTACAGTATACAAAAGGAATGAACGTCTGCGCCTCGACCAATTTCGTCAGATGTGCAGTACCCGACTACGAACATTGGATCTTACGTCACAAATCGCTTGAGTTCGATGGACTACATAAGGCGGGCGTTTTCACCGAGTCAGCGGGGTGTGGAGTCGGCATGGCTTCTGCGATGCCGTTCACAAATTTCTTGTTGTTCTTGCAGGTCAGTGCCGAAACTCTTGATCAAAATTAGGAGGTGTTTACTTTGCCGATTCCACGCCAAGTGTTATTTGATTGTGTACTGTCCCAGTCAAATGATACCGTTTGGTCGAGGCGTACTTTTCCGCTCGTACGGCGTCCTTCGTTTCACTTTCTACTTCGTTTTTTATGCGGGGATGTGGACCTAAACCCGGGGCCGGCAGTTGGCTCAACATTGCAACAACGTCTAGATAGTCAAAGTGCCATTAAAGAGAAACTTGGTGCTATCGAGGTCACGCAGGCGGAAAATCGAGTAGCAATAGGTAAGCTTGTTGGTCGTATTGCTACGTTAGATACTAAACTGTCGAACATTGATTCCGTGATCGGTGCAATATTAGACTGCGTTAAAATGCAGGAAAACCAAAAGAAAGAAATAGTCACTGACTCAAAAAGTGGATGAGTTAGAGAACCGTAGTCGACGCCATAACCTATGGTGTAAAAGATACCGAAGCTAACGAAACACGTAAAGAATCGGAGAAGCACATAACCCAGATATGTAGCTCCAAGTTGGGTATCCATTCTCTAACTGCAGAACGTGCTCACCGACTTGGGAAATTCTTATTTGGCAGAAATATACCGTTAATAGCCAAGTTTTTGAATTTTAAGAAAAAGCAAGACGTTCTCTATAACGTTAGTAAAATGAAAGGCTCGACAATTACTGTCTCTGAAGAATTTTTTCAGCAGGTACGCCAGAAAAAGAATGCTGTGGGATTACGCAAAAACGCGCAAAAAGGAAGGTGAAAAGGTCATACTGAATTATGACACACTGATACTGAATAGTAAAAAAAATATGGTTACGACACAGAGAAAGAGCAAGTTCTAGCACTGCATGACCTTGTCAATCTAGAGGGGTGAAGCTTTCCTTTCTGGTAATTAGGTGCAGAAGCATTAAAAACAAAGCGGATGAGTTTTGTGTATGTCTTCGGATGTCCGAACCGTCTTTGGTGCTTGGAACTGAATCTTGGTTAAATGATGAAATACGTGATGGCGAGGTGTTTCCGGTAGACTATACGCGTTACCGCAAAGATAGGAATGGTCATGGTGGTGGTGTATTTATTTTAGTTTAAAGTAACGTAGTGTCCTCCAACCTTGACGTTGTCGTCGGAACATGTGAAGCTGTCTGGTGTCAACTCGAGCTGACGAATAAGAAGCTATTAACTGTGTGTAGTTGTTATCGTGCACCTGATTCTCCCATAGACGTGATGTCACAGCTTGCAAGTGCCATTGATGAGGTGCATTCAGACTTCATGATTATCCAGGGGGGGGGGGGAGATTTTAACTTGCCAAACACTAACTGGCATGAGCATTCAACCACGATATCGCCTTCTGGGGCATCTGCTCAAGAGATGATTAATATCGCGAATCTGCATGCACTACACCAAATGGTACTACAACCCACACAGAAAAATAATATGCTTGATTTATTTTTACAAACCAACCCAGATCCCTAACAACTACTTACGTCCTGCCAGGGATTAGTGATCACGATGCCGTGCTATGTGAAATGAATGCACATTACGTTAAAACATCTGTGTGCGACCAAAGGCACGTATACAATTATTCTAAAGCTAATAGTGAAAAAATAAATGAGTTTCCTGGATAATTTCTTTGTTGTATTTGAGACCCTTGCGGAAGAACTCCGCGTTAGTGAGTTGAATCTTTTGAAATACAAAATGACTGAATTACGTGTTGCGTTAGTTCCATGGTGGCACTTAACGGCTAGGAAAGCGAAAAGTAAGCCGTGGTTCACGAAAGAGCTGCGCTGACTTACACAAAAACGGTTGAGATGTTACCGTACTTTTTGTGATACCCCGACCGATATCAATAAGTTACGACTGAAGAATATAACACTTGAAGTTAAGGCGTGCACCTTGAAAGCAAAACGTGATTACACTGAATCTTTGCAATACCTTCTCAAAGATAGACCTAAAGAGTTCTAGAAACACGTCAAAAGAAATGGTAAAGACAATGTGTCGATACCAACGCTTATTTCTGGTGATGACGTCTTCTATGACGACATTGATAAAGAGCTGAATGCCTCAATCGCTACTTCAGTTCTGTTTTTACGCCGCTGATAGCACCCGGAGAAGGTGATTACCACTTAAATCAAATACGAACTCATAATATGGAGGATATTTACATCAGCACGCACGGCATTCAAGTGTTCTTGCAAAGATTAGACAGCTCAAAATGGTGTGGTCCAGATGGCCTCACAAACGCGTTTCTTAAGCTTTGTGCGCCAACACTAGCGCAGTTTTTAAAGGTACTATTTGATAAATCACTTCTAGATGCCAGCCTTCCTTCAGATTGGAAAAAAATCAATGATTGTCCCAATACATAAGTCTGGTTCACGGAGTGACGTCTCTAATTACCGACCAATATCGCTGACTAGTGTGACATGTAAAATTCTTGAGCACCTAATATATAACTCCATCGTTGAACACATGAATAAGTATTCACTATTTACGCCACAGCAACATGGCTTTCGGAGAGGTTTATCTTGTACTACCCAATTGACAGAATTTACGCACGACATAGCAAACGCGTTAGACAAACAAAACACAATTGACTGCATTTTTTTAGACTTCAAGAAGGCTTTTGATACTGTCCCACACCGTTTAATTCTTGAGAAAAATGACTATGTATGGCATTAATTCACCATGGCATCTGCGAAGCGTAACAAAAAGCGTACAAAAGAGATCGAACCATAATGAAAATCCACGCGTTTAAACACCAAAAAAAGAGAACAAACCTACTGGCAGGAACATGCGAACATTCTATAAAAAACTGGTCGTTGCTTTAAATTGGTACCCCTGAACACAGGTATCAAACCTCCTTTGCACCAAGGGCCATGGACGGTTTTTTCACGCAACATTGTCCTCTCTTTCACTTTACTAAGCCACCATCACCTGGGTGGTGCATTTGTCCCGATGGCCAAACAAACCAGTGCTTTCCTCCGCCATCGGCCGGCAGCCACACTCCCTGCATTGAGCTGGCAAGTGCAAACCATCAGAAGTCGTCAATGAGGCTAAGTTTCCCCTTAGTCTAACGTTGACGCACCGCCCAGTTTGTCCTATAAAACCCCATTTATTGACAAAGGCAGCATATTCCCAACACATGACTTACATTCAACATATCTATCTTTTCTCTTCTCCAGAGCGAACGAGCAGGCCTTGTGTGAACCGTAAATTTGATGCAAGAGGAGCAAACAAAGGTCATCTTTCTGGGGGCTATCATTTCAAGATAGCCCATATCTACTGGCCACATTCTTTAAGCTGTGTGAAAACGTTTAAACGTAGGGGACCACTACCAGTCTTTTTTCATGGACCACGTACTCTGTTTTCCTACGCGTATTATTTACCCCTTTGACCCACATCATTAGTTTTGAGAGTCCCCCAAGCTTTTTGTATCAGGGTAGCCCGCCGTCTTTAGCCTTTTAAATTGGCTGAGGAAAGCTTGTTTTATCTCATGCACGAATGTTTTCCGGAGAGCAGCTCACAGCGCGGCATAAAGTATTCCAGACTTGACTATCTTGGAATGGCCTGAGAAAAATAGCAAGATAGTTATTATAGATCGGAAATTGTACGCACAATATAATTGTTCCTCGTCAAAACAGTATAATACTTAGAAGCGCAAGCTCTCCTTTTTTCCCGTAGCTCGTAGGTGAACTTTAGCCCGTGGCCTGAATTCCTTAAAGGGTTTATTACATCAGTTTTTGTGCTACGCTGACTGTCGGTTTCAACTAAATAAAAAAATCGTTGACATACCAAACAATGTGGCTGGACAGGTTGTGCAAATTCTTGGCAACAGACCTGTTGACTTAACCAAAAAAGATATTACTTAAAATTGGTGCCACCTTAATTTCCATGCCAGCCTCGCCTTTTTGTGCATAAATGCCCCCTTTCCATTCCAAAAACAATGACCGAAAGTACATCGTCAGCCACTCTAAAAGCTCTAGAAGCTGTTAACAAACTGAAATTTATTGTTGTCCTCAAGAACACAAGATTTAACACTGCATACGTGGACCATGCGGTAAAATGTAAAACATTTTCTCTAAGTTGATGCAAAATGCCGAACATGCAAATGCTTTGGGTAACTAGATTTGAGAAAATCTACTGCACATTTAGAATTCTGAACAGTAAGAGGATCAAAAACACTGAGGGCTTCCAAGTGCATTCGCATGTATATCGAAATCTCCGACAGCTAAGTTCCTTTTTATGATATGACTCTGAATGGGGAATTCAGTTTGTGTTTTCACTGATAAAAAACCTTCATGCTTAATTCTTTGGCTTTTATTTACTCTAGTGACGAGACTGGACCGATTCCTATCTTGCTGCAGAGCAATGACCTGCCGTTTCACCTTTCCTGTTTTGACATTCATCCTTTTGAAATTCGTCAATACTGCTGACAATCTGAGACAAAAATAAAACACAGCTGCATTGAAGAATTTCAAAACCTTATCAGTGACTGGTAATGTACCTGCCGGCCTGGCACGTTTTTGATCATTGACAGCAACGTTTAAGCTTCGCTTTCTATGTCAGTGCTTCAGTGCAATGTTTGCATGACCCTTAGCAGAGCGATGAAATAGACTAGTTGGTGGTGGTTCATCATTTTTTTGTTGCACTTGGTGTTACGAGACGGCGAACGAACAGGGACAGGACAGGCTGTGCGTAGTGCCTGTCTCTGTCTTGTCCCCATCTCCGAAGTGCCACAAGCAATGATGAACTCGTGTACACAGCGTGCTGCGTGCGTTTCATCAAAGGCTGCTCCACCAGCAAGGCTCAGCTGCCGGTGATTTTAGCATGGGAGCAAAAATTACTGAAGTTAATAAAATAAACGACGAAGCATTCATCCTTTCCTTAATTGTTTTCGGAGTATATAATTATATATATATATATATATATATATATATATAAATATATATATATATTTATATATGAGATATAACAGAAAATAATGCAAAGAAAGGGATAGGGGAAGTTATTAGGCTAATTGTAATGTAAATGAGAAGAAAGAAAAGTGGGTGAAAAGATAACTTGCCGTGGGAAGGATCCGAACCTGCGACCTTCGAATAACGCGTTCGATGCTCTACCACTGAGCTACCACGACAGCCATCCCCCCAGCCACTTTATTGGGTATCTATGTCAATTTAAACGAGGGAGTGTCAGTCAGCGATACTAGTAGCCATGGCGGCCATTGTGGTACACTCTTTATGAGCCTGTTTGGCGTCACGTAGCACGTGAACTTATGACTAATTAGCAGCTGACCAATAGTCCACCGTATACAACCTTGAGGCACCAAGTCTGCCAGTACGAGACCCTCGTTAATGAATAAGAGAAACAAGTGTATACTTAAGGGCTCGTTTTTCGTGTTTTACACACGAAAAACGAGTCCTTAGGCGAGCCCTTATATATATATATATATATATATATATATATATATATATATATATATATATATATATATATATATATATATATATATATATATATATATATATATATTCGTATAGGAAAGAAGACGCACGTACGAAGTTATTTTATTTGACGTTTCGGCCGTGAATCCGGCCTTCATCAGAATGGCCGGATCCACGGCCATTCTGATGAAGGCCGGATTCACGGCCGAAACGTCAAATAAAATAACTTCGTACGTGCGTCTTCTTTCCTATACGAATAATATTTCCCGGACCCAGCATCACTTTTGTTTTTGGTATATATATATATATATATATATATATATATATATAGCATGACCGCTGCATAGACGCAAGCCAAATCTAAATTTTTAGTAAAGTCTCCCTCTCTCTCTTTCTGAAGTTATCGTTACAGGCAGTGACCCTTGATTAAACTCGTCTTTTTAAGCCACTGCTCTGTAAGCATGTCATAAGTATTTTGTAACGTAGCGTTTTGGGCGTGTTGGTAGTTCTGTAGCGCCCAAAAAGACGGATCGAGAAGGACGTAATTTGTGTGAGTCAAAGTGGGCAGGGCGTAAATGAACGTTTAATGTAACAGCGTTGTAATCTGAACGACGTAGATGTGGGTTCCTCAATGCCCACCGTAGGCAGGGCAATAATCCAGCTATTGTGCAAGTGGCGACGTCCGCAGCATATACATGCCAATTTTTCGCCAGTGTTCAATTGTCAGTAGCAGCCGAGTTCAGCTCGCCTGTGAAATAATCGAGGCTAGAATGATCGATAGGCTGCCCGATGGCTGTTTTTATAAACCATCAATTGCCGTTTCCAGTAAGGAGGGAGCCTATATACGTCAACATTTGTGAATCTGTAAAGCCCGTGCAATCATGGAGATTGTAAAGCGACGTTGCCTATATATGTACTTTCTGGTTCCGGAATAAGCATTGTTGCTTAGCACCTGTGTGGGTCCCGCTTTCTCTGTTCGTGTGTTTGCGTGCGCTTAAAATTACTGCATAAGTACTTGGAAAGGTGTGATGACGCAAGGCGCGGGTTCGAATCCCGGCTGCGGCGGCTGCATTTCCGATGGAGGCGGAAATGGTGTAGGCCCGTGTGCTCAGATTTGGGTGCACGTTAAAGAACCCCAGGTGGTCTAAATTTCCGGAGCCCTCAACTACGGCGTCTCTTATAATCATATAGTGGTTTTGGGACGTTAAACCCCACATATCAATCAATCAAAGGTGTGATGACATGCATCGTAGAATAAATCATGCGACCGTCGACCGATTTGATGAGCACGTGATGGCGGTGGTAACTGAGACTGGTCGTTTGCATCCAAACAGCATGGAACGCACTTCAGTGTGCTTTGTGCGTATGTACAGCAGGTCTCGTTTATATTGCAGAGCAGTTGCAATGATACATACAGCGAAGGAAAGAAGTAAAATATAACAGCCCGTTTGTGTTTGTTAAACACAGTAATAATTTGAATTACCAGACTTAGATGCAGGGTGCATAGGTGAAATTTTAGTGAATGCTATCAGAAGTAATTGTAAGTTAAATCGGAAGAAAGAAATGGGGACAAAACTAATATTAACCGCTGGAAAAGACCGAACCTGCGACATTAAATTAACGCATCCGAAGCTCTACCAACTCAGCTACTACGAAAGCCACCCGTGCGTCCAGTTTACGGGGACCGAACCTGCCACTTTGGAATATTGTGACCGATGCTCTACCAACCCAGCTACAGTGGAAGCCATCCCTTCGTTCACTTTATGGTGGTCTTTGTCCCCCCTGAAGGCGGAAATGTAGGCCCGTGTGCTCAGATTTGGGTGCACGTTAAAAAACCCCAGGTGGTCAAAATTGCTGGAGCCCTCCACTATGGCGTCTCTCATAATCAAATGGTGGTTATGGGACGTTAAACCCTACAAACCAATCAATCAATCTATCGGGTCTTTGTCCCGTAAAGTGAACTGATGGATCGCTTCTGCTGTAGCTGAGTTGGTAGAGCATCGGATGCCCTCTAAAGTGGACAGAAGGATGGCGTCCACTGTAGCTTAGTTGGTAGAGCACAGGATGCGATATTCGAATTTTGCAGATTTGGTCCCTGCTAGCAGTAAATATTATTTTCGTTCCCTTTACTTTTGCAAGTTTACATTACAATTGCTTCCGATAACATTCCCCATTATTTCTCTGGCATCATTGCTCGTTTGTTCTAATTAGGAATATATAGAATGTGTTTTAAGAAATGTGCCTAAAATCATCCAACATAAAAAAGATATTATTTGCTAGCTGCGTTCATATATCAACATTATGTACTGGGAGACATCTCCAGGTGACTATGCACGTTAGTTTAAATATTATTATAGTAAACAAATTAGTTAAGGTCGTAATTAACAGAGACAGGCGATTGAGTGAAATGGGCGGATTAGTTATTTCTGCCAAGAGGTCCTTGGTGCTGTGGTATTTTGAGAAATCAGCCTTGAGCTCGTATTTGGAAGCAGAGAAATTTAGCCGGTCTCACCGTCGGAACGTCTAGCAGACAACCTCAAAGACGCTACATTTCATTACGGTGATTCCGTTGGCTCTTCTACATTTGTTTGCGTACGTGCACCATACATGCTGTAAACACAAAACTGAAGCCGTACAACCAAAAAATTAAGACTATCAAAGGTGTATACATTGACGCACGCTAACTCTATCAAGAAAGCGCGGTATGAAAAATTCACTCGCGTGCGCATGATGTGCCCTTCCAACGGGTATAGAAAACAGTTGTTAGTCAGTGCACTCGTCTTGTGCGGTTCTTCCTTCGTCTGTTCCCGCCCTCCCAGCCCACTGAGCGACTCATTCTCTGCGGTGAGCATGAGCAGTTTTTAATTATTGATTGTAGGCTTCACGCAGCTGGCCTTATTTTTAGTGGCGTTTTGCGAGAAGCATGGGTTTCCCGGTTCTCACACGGCAGCAAGAAAGTAGCCCTTTCGACTTGCAACGAAAAAACGAGGTCGATATACGGCAGCAAGTATTTAAATGCCTACATTGAGCTGCCTTGAGCATTTTCGTTCTCGCACCTGCATCCCATCGAATATTAGAGATAGCGCGAAAGTGACTCTTGGTCGTCGGCAAACCTAGCCTCACAGATGAGAGGATTGAATGACAGATGTCTCCGGGTGTGGAGTGGTACGTCAGCGATTAGCACAGGGTCGACGACGTATTTTACAAGCGAGTCTTCGAGTGGCGGCCACTCGTAACGCAATAGAAATGGTCCAGGTGTGCAGTGAAGATAAGGCGTGTCAGCACGCTTGGCTCGCGGCTGCCGATTCAACCGAACACCTGCTTATTGCCGCCGTTGTTGCAAGGGCTAGGTATGGTGGCATACGCAGCTGCTCAGTGGAGTAAAGCTTCATTTTGAGCCAGTAATAAAGTGGGAGTGGAGTGAAGGTGGTTCCATTGCCGAAGAGCGAAGCCGAAGGGGTGCCAAAACGAAATAAGAAATTCCCGCTTATGTACGCACCGAGATTGCAGATGGCTCTGTTAAGGCAGAGAAGAGACCGACAGCCGCATTCCCTGACAGAACCCTTCCTTCTCTTTTATTGCGTGCTTACGCGCAGCCCTGCCGTGCACTCGCTTGTTCGCGCGTCTTGTGCCCTGAATAGCATTTCGCGTCAACGTTTTCCCGCAATGTACTCAACATCCTCCAGGCGCCGCGGCGTGGTCACTTGCCTCCAAAAGGTACAACCGTTCAGCGGCATGACGAACTTTCTGGTTGTTTGGGAAAGCCGTATTGAAGTACCTCTCGAGGCCGTCCCTGCGTGGAAACGCCTCGACTACTCTGCCAAGCTTTCATTGCAGCGCTGACACGTTGTCGTCACTAACAACCACGAAGCCACCGACATGCAGCTGCGACAAAGAAGACGGCAGGCAGTGATGGGCGGAGCGCAGGAGAAGTCAATATTGTGAGGAACCGGTTAATTCTGCCAGGCTCGAGCTAACTCACACTCGTCAAGTCAAGTCAGGATCCTTGACAATGTGGCGCATATCCACGCGGGGGTTTGACCAAGAACCGGATAGTTTTCATGAATTTCTTTCTTAAAAAGAGCTTAATATTTTATTTACAAGAAATAAAAGAAAGATGCAACAGGGCGAATTTGATGGTTGAATTATAAATAATCTGTAGGGTAATGCAATAAAGTGGCGTATTTAATTTATGTGAATTTTGAAAATTCAAAATATACCGATGATTAATTTCAACACTTCAATCTCTTTTACTTTTTGACGAACTACTGCAATGCATCAACAATCTTCCCATCGCTGTGGCCAAGACACAATGCCCCGAAGGATAGCTTATATTGAGCATGTAAATATATTCCGAGGAGGCGGCAAACGGCACCTAAAGTGTTTTTTTGTAAGGCAGAGAATATATTACAGTAAATGAGGTAATGTTCAGTTGACTCATTTACTCCACACCCAAGACAATGAGGGGAGGCTGCCAGACCACTGTGTAAATATAAACTTAGCTACGGAATTTGACAGCGCAGTCTAGTGATTGCGACTTCCGTTCCTCGCGTTTCACATATATTACTATTCCAATGGTATAACAAGTGCTTGAATTCTGGTGTGGCTGTTAGTGAAGGTGTAGAAAATTTTTCTAACAGCAGTTTCCTTCTTAATCTAGCGCCAATTAGGAATTCGGACGCCGGTAATACCTTAATAACAGGCCCATTTAAAGACGACTTCGCCAGTGCATCTGACATTTCATTCATATAAATGCCCTCATGTCTCTGAAGCCAGACCAATTTGATCAGATCGAGATGCGAGGAAACTATTGTTTTGAAAGCACTCTGTGCATGCGAGTTCTCAACTGAATAAGGGAGGCACATACTGATTATGAATGTGTTAAAAAAACTACGGACCTTACTGAAGGAGTTATTTTACGGAAAGCTGAAATTATTGCGAAAAATTCTGCTTCAAAGATGGGTACGAAATCCAGAAGGCGAACCGAAAAGGACCAGTCTAGGGCCGGATAAAAAATAGCAATTCCTAATTTTTCTTCTCTTTGTGACGCATCAGTTGATATGACTGCTTGTACTGCCACATGTGCTAGGTAATCTCTTAATATACACAGCAAAAGTATTTTTCCTTGATTACGTAAAAAGGCGTTGGTAACATGCTGCCAGCCACTTTTGTAAAAAAAAGTACACCATGAATCACGTAGAGCATATGAAACGTACAGCTCGTTCAACTTTCACAGAGATCTCCGTATTGAATAAATAAAGTAACGGCTGCTATGGAACAACACTTGCTCCGTAGGGCCATTTCTCACACATCATTCATAATACTAATGCTACAAGTTCGTAAATAACAAATATGTCTCCATTAGATTGAACATGATGCATACGTAATCAGCAGATCTTTCTTCTGCAAGTACAAGGTCATTCAATGTTTCCCAGGCCACTATTCCAACTAATCCTGCGGCAGCGTCACCTGGGAACTTTTGACGGCACCTGCACATGCTAAAAAATTTACGAAGTGAATTCAAATGTTTAAAACCAACAAGAAGGAGTTTCCTATTCACTTGAATCGACTTTTATTTTCCCGTGATTATGAAACGAAATACAGCACAGACATGCTACAATTTGTGGGAACAAAATTGTCAACAAATTTATTTTATTTTGGCAGCTTTGTATCTGGAATATAAAAGACGAAGAAGTGTCTTTACTTCCAGATACCCAAACCACCTGTGTTGTTTCTCTATTGTAGCAGTATTGTGCAGACTTCTTTTCTGAAAAAGAGGAAAAACATTTTGTCAGCAAATCCACAGGAGGCGACTACAGAGCAAGAAAACAGTGTGAGCACAACTAATTTATTCATTTCGAGACTCTTAATAGGCTGTGTTAGAGGCACTGGCTTGCAGCACAAAAATAAATAACACATAATAAATAAAAATACGTATCATACAGAATTCAATTCAATTCAATTCAATTTTATTTCATCCCAAGGATGAGGGCAGGCTCGGGAGAAAAGTGACGTTTTGTCACTTGAGGAGAACCCGAGCCTCCCTAATACATTGCAAGCAACGTGGACATGAGTAAAGAAACATAAGCCATGAACATATAGGCAACGAACATAGGCCATGAGATGTTTAGCGCAGTACACGTCGGAAGATGCACGTACAGTAATGCTATATACAGAGACTAATATGCGTAAGTAGTTCGGCACAAATTCCGAAGTACAATGCAAAATATGACGGAATACAGAATACTATATATATGAAAACAATGCTCTGCATAGAAATCGCGTGTACACACATACTCATAAATATACACACACATATGGGGATGCATATACAGACACATATATATACACACATACATACACACACATACATACATACATATATATATATACATATATATATATATATATATATATATATATATATATATATATATACATATATACACACACATATACATATATAGAGAGTTCCATGAATGCCTGGACCACCATTTTCTCAATTTTCACGATGAAAGCACTTCCCTAATGTCACGTGCACTGCATTTCTCAAGGATTATTTTTGCCTCCAGTAATTTATTTAATAACAAAGGAACACTAAAATATAACATTTGTCGCCCAAAATTTGTTCTACAGAATGGAAGGTTCCAGTGTTGTTGGTGACGAGTAGGGTACGGATTAGCATGCGTTTCCAGTTCAAAAATATCTAAGAAGGCACGATTGTTATGAAAAAGAGATTGCTTATATCTTATTTCTAGGGAATACTCGTAAAGTTTGTGAATTGGGACAATATTATAGCGCTGAAACAGTTCACGAAATAAAATGGCTGAAAGCACACGCAACTTCATAAACACACCAAAATATTAGCTAACATTATTAGTTGAGGTGAAAGGAGCGACGGAGTAATTCAATGTATTAAACAATACAACGATTAAGGTTATGCCACGCAAAATCACCCAACGTTTTTTGGACCATCACGAGTAATGTGGAAAAACTTTTCACGTTTCTTGAAGTCGAAAACTTGTCCTGGTCATTTAATTTCGTTGCCAAAATTTTGCTCCCTAGTTATGAGGGTCTGTAGTATGGCGCCGACTGAGCTAAATGTCATCAAACAATTTTTAGGATCATTTTAAAATGCACACAATAAATGGCAATTCCAGCTACGTAATGAAGTGATACAACTGAAAATAATGACTTACTATTACACATGAATTCTTTGAGAGCTTTTCTCGCGAGAACTAATGAATAATGTTGCCAGGTACTTGGATTTTTTTCTGGAAACATGGCAAATTTCAAGACATATATAAGATATGTGCTGGTCCCCTTCTTGACATGCTGCAAACAAAAAATATTTTACGCACTGAAGTTTAGCAGATAGTTTAAAAAAATTATGAATTTCACTTTTTTTGGGAAAAGCTCTGTTTTCAGCATCAAAAAGGTTGCCTTGGTGGTCAGTCAAAAACATGCACAACATTTCATTCTGGAGCTCTATGTACTACCTTATTATAGGTGAAGTTACTAAAGGGTGTTATTTTTTGAACTCGTGAAGTATTTTTTTAAAAGTATGTATCTCCACCAGCTTCACCTCTAATTAACTCAAGCGGCATGAAGCACTCGCAAGAGCAATCTTCAACAGACTTCCACAGACCTGGGGTACACACAGCAAGCTTGATGCCGAGCAATTAAAATTGAAAACGGGCTATCATCTGCATTTCATTGCCAACAGAGGTACGCTACAATGAATGTCGCTAGAGTGTGGAGACCAGCAGCCTAGCAAAAAGATATTTTTCACTCGGTGGTGGTGTGCGAGGGGAAGGCGATGTGTGCATGTAGGTATGCACATGCAGAACTAAGAAAATCACAGCATATATACGGAGTGAATGATGATGTGTGGGGCGAAGCTTCAGAGGGTTTTATCGGCAACCGTGAATCCGTCTGTCTGTCTGTCACTCATACTAGCACCTTCTGCTGAGACATCGATAAACTAAGCGATCACGAACCGGTCACAGAAGAAGGACAATACACGGCTTTAGGATAAAAATACATGGACTGCGCGGGGGGGGGGGGGGGGGGAGTTAAGCAGATCCTCCTGCCTTCCAGGCTACGCCACTGATGATGACTCCCAGATGAGCCATCAAGCCATTAAAAAGTATAAAGTACACGATTATTCCTTACGCACAACATAAGCAAGACTATCACCTTGGCTACCAGTTCTCAATTTAAAGTTTTCTTTCCCCTTCTGTATTCATTACAGGCTTCTGTCTCAGGGAGCAGGGTGCTCTCCTGAAAGCCAGAAAAATAAGAAATGGTTTTTTTACAATAGAGTTTATCAGTGTACTACATCAAAACTACAAGCATGCTATAAGACATAAGTACTGACTATGACTAAATACTTTTATTAAGTGCGTAAAACACACCTACTGCGTTTGCAGAACTCCCCAGAAAAGCAGGATGTCTTAATTTATATATATAAATCTGCATGGCTCACCTAGAAGTCACCACACTGAACCCAGTCCTTGTAGCACCGCTCCGTTGGAAATGGAATTCAAATAATAACCCTATTCCAATTTCAATTACTCTGTAGAGAGCCCCAAATACGCTCTGTGTATTCCAGGTCAGTGGGATTCTTCTGAAGATTGCCCTTGCGAGTGTGTCATGTCGCTTGAGTTACGTAGGTGAAAAGTTGGTGCAGATACACATAAAAAAATATTTTTCGAATTTAAAAATGATACCCTCTATTAATTCCACCCATAATTAGCTGGTCCATAGAGTTTTAGATTGAAATTTTGTGCTTATTTAGAGTGCCACTACCAAGCAAGTTTTTGATGCTGAACACCGAGGTTTTTCAAACAAAGTGACACTCACATTTTTTTTCAGAGGATCTGCTATAACATTAGTGCCCGAATTATTTTTAATCTTTAGCATACTTACAGGCCACCAGCACATATTTTATTTGTGTCCTTGGAACTTACCATGCTCCCAGCAAAAAACAAAATGTGGCAACTTTATTCAGTATTGCTCGGGGGAAAAGCCCTCAAAGAATTTATGTACATAATTAAGTAATTATTTTCAAGTTAGATTCACTACCTTGCCCGAAATGTCTTTAGTGCATTCGAAAAAGTTCTTTTGCAAAAAAATGTTTGACACTTTTTACCTTATCTTCAGATAGGTACAAACATTGTTATGGCAGTAATTATAAAATTAACACAATTATCCATTTAACCAGTGCTAATAGCCGGTTGGGTCAAATGGGCGGATTGAGCTCCTTTCTACAAATAGTCTATTGCCAGTTTAAAACTTAGGAAAAGCGGCCACTGGTAATCACCACAAAGCGATGCATTCTGCTATATTTAGCTGGCGAAACCGAAACTGGTGCACCAAATAGTGCATCTACTATTCACTTCGACAGTTTCCTCCATGAGGACACTGTTTATCTTGCATTGGGGGAAAAGATTAAGCGAGCATCGATAAGCGGGCACAAAGCAGTGTCTAAATTTACGGTTGATAACGGCTAGAAAAACAGTGTCGTCATTGAGGACGTTGTCGAAATAAAATGGTAGAGGTACTGTCTGGTGCATCGGTTTTCGTGTCGACAGCTAAATTAGGCAGATTGCATCACTGCATGGTGATTATCAGTGGCTGCTTTTCCAAAATTTCAAAGTGGCTATAGGCTTTTCGTAGAAAGGACTTGAATTTGCCCACTTGACTCGACCAGCTACTACCCCTGGTAAAAAAGGTGGTAAAAAAATAATAGGTGGTATAATATGGTAATATGGTATATTATGGTATAATATGGTGTAATAATAGGTAGTAATAGGTGGTAAATAATAGGTGGTGGAATAAAAAGGTGGTAAAAAAGTAATAGTCTTAATTGCTCTAAACGTAGCCGCAGCGAATGTTTGTGCCTATTTCAAGATTGCTTTTGCCACAAGAAAGGCAATGCCGCAACTAGCACGCAAGTATCTCCTTTCTCCAATAAAAAAAATATTGGACACAATTCTTGAAACACCCTGTATTTCATAGGCATGCAGGCAATGCGAGGTAAAAACTAACGATGAAAAATGAGCAAGAAGAAATAACGAGCTCATAAAGAGACAGCCCCGTAGCCAGGAATGTTTTTTGGAGGGGGAGGAGGGCACACGTTGATGGCCATGAAAAATTGCTTTTTTCATTACTTGTGCTTAGTAGGACAACCCACAACATGCAAATTCGGGGGGCACAAACTCCTGGGGCACCCTCTGGCTACAGGCCTCCACTGAGCGCACTTCCTTGGAATACAGCAGATGTCACATAAGCAGAAGAAAAGTGGTCATTATGAACAGATGTAAACAGAGGTCTGCACAAAAGAAAGTCTTCAAACCAAGTGAACGAATTCAGAGGAATGTTTTGCTGTGTTAGTGACATATGTAGCGACAAACCCTATCAAGAGCTGTAGAAAAATATCGAAACAATGCGCCAATGAGAACCCATGTCAAGCAACAAATGTATGCAGTCAAAAAGGCAAGCGAGCCTAGTGTCACATGAAAGGACTTATGAAAGCTGCACTAATATTTGAAAATGACGTTACGAACTTCCAGCTAGAGGCCTTGCCTTGCAACAGGAAAGCTGCTTCTCATCACAGATTGAACTTTTCAATTGTTATACAAGTTGGCAATGATGGGTCTGATCTTACTAGTAGGAAAGCGGCCTAAGCATGCGCTCTCAAAATACAGGTATAGTTGCTGATTTTTTATACAATTTCCTTCGTGGCACCACCACTCATTCCACTGAAGTAATGTAAAATAACGAACGAAAATTTGGGTGCCCCAGTGGGTGCTAACTTGACTTTTTGTGCTCTAGCTGACTAATTAGTTATGCTGTGAAACACAGTAACAATGTACCATTGATGTTTAAAATACTCTTGCTAGGTTGCCAGCACTAAATGTTTGCACTTAATAGAGCTCGAGGTGGCCAGGGTAAAATGCAACACAGAAATTACAACTGCTGGTCTTGAAGGTCCCCTTTCAAAGGCTATGTTTTGAATGTGCGATGTTGAAAGCGAATTTCAAACTAGATAATGACAAAAAATTGAACATCATCTACTAGTACAGGTTTGTTTCACACTCACTAACGTGGATGAACATAAATAATGGGTATAAAATCTTGACTGTAGTGCTATAGCCTCATGCAACGAAGATATGGGTGTGCTTATGAGCTGCTTGATCACCTGTCACTGTTCCATGCTGCTGGACTGAATGCAGGACTATCCAGAATTGACAGTGGAGGATACAGTGAAAATGATGGTGGTTGATAACTTGCTGGTCATGCAGTGACACAAATTCCTGCAACATCAGGTCACCAAGGTGCTTGTGGCATGAACAGACATAGTAGCGCTGGCATGAGAGGCGACAGGTGGCCCAAGAACAATAGAAGCAGCAACTGGAAGAGAATAAATAGTGCGACATTGTAACTGCTGTGTCATGACCCCGTGACATGAATAATGTGCCATATTTTCTAACACGAGGTAAAACCTTTTTCATCAGTCAGGTGTGCATACCTGCACACTACTGTCTGGGGGATGTGGGTATGACCCGCATGTCATTCACTGCGTATGTTATCTAAAGAACAGCCAGAATGCACTTTTGAAATATCTGAGTAAGCATTAAAGAGACAGTACAACAGTATATCTGTTGCCAATTATAGCAGCTTCACAACGAGTGAAAAATCTTACTGAAAAAATACAGTAAGTACCAGTTGCGGCTGCATTTGAACCTTCGAATCCCAGGGGGTGTACATAGCCACACTAGTGGTTGTTAAGGCTCCAGAAAAGACTAATCAGGCATCGTATTGAAGCAATGTGAAATGTGTTCACAATGTTGGCTATTTTTGTTTAAAACAGTGTAATAAACGATATATATGTACTCATATGACTCAACAAGCTACAATAAAGCGCTGTTTTACCTGGCAGAAATTATGATATGCGTTTCATGGCACCGTGGCATGCACCTGAATTTGATAAATCTGAAGTCTGCGCTTTTTTACAGATTTGAGTGCAGGCATAATATTGTGCCATCAGCTACTCCTGAGGCATCAGTGCGATTTACATATCTGATAAGCCCTTGATATGCTGAAAGCTTATATATAGTTAGTATATAGATCAAGTTAGTACCAATTGAATGAAGGAGTGAAAAAATGCAGCTAAGACAGCTTGCCATTGAATATTTCACATAAAACCGATCTTCACTAATCACAATATTCACTGTATTGTTTTAGATCTGGTCCATGAGAATGTTTAAAAACCACACTTTTTAAAGTTATTTCTGTGTTCTCTGCTGCACTGTGAATTGTAGTTATATTCCACACATAACACTAACAAAACTTTTAAAAAACAGCATGTTTACATTGAGTTTGTTAAATGAAATATATGTAACAAAATATAAAAGTGTATAGGGGCTTCAAAAACGCCTTGACACTAATCACCTGAGTCAATTACTTGCCCTGTAATAATTCAGTTCTCCGTGAAAAGAATAAGAACTTTACAATTTGGTACACTGAAGTTGGCACTATTAAAACCCATCATGTAAATTTTACATGATGGGTTGCATATTTTACATGATGGGAGGTGTGCAAAAAGGTCATACCTTTTGTGAATGTAAAATCTTCCGCTGAAATAAATTGTAAGGTTTGTTTCCAGTTGAAAAAAAAAACAATTGATTCTATTTCAGTCTCAATACTAAGGTATCAACTCTGCTTCCAAGTGAAAAAATGATTTGATTCTATTTCATTACCAACATTAAGGTGTTAACTCTGTTCCTTTTAAGGTGGAAATGGTATCAAATATATTATGTAGCTCTCACCCTGCAAACTTCAAACAAAACTGAAGAGAAAGAACACAACTTTTTAATTAAGTTTTACCTTAAAAAAATCAACAACCTTCATGATAAGTGCCCCGCTATGGTTTAAATGTTGTTTTTTTTTCACTTTTCCAATCTTCGACCAGCAGTCTTTAACTGTGGAGATAACACCAGCCATACAATCTGCAGAGGCTTCAATAAACGTCAGTAGTTAGCAGTGTCTCCGCATTCCTTTTTTGCAGCCGTGCGTCTAAAATTTGCTCCAAATACTCATTGGCAGGAAGCACCACATTATCACTTTAATAGCAGGCATTATCACTTTAATACAGCTGTATTGGTTCAGGACAAAGACATTCTTTTTTATTATTTCAATACATCCTTTTCCTAATTGTGGTGTTCTTGCCACTTCCAAATCTTATCGCACATGTAATAGGTTTTTGCATGCACTGGTGTCACTTACCAGTGTTGCATAAGCACACTATTCGAAGTCTCAGAAGATAGCTGCATGTGGTTGAATGCACCCTAGTATGGTTTGGATCTCCCGTCTACTCATGCAGGCTTGTACTAGATAGCAAACTATTAAAGTAAGCCAGACGAAATTGATAAGTTGTCTATATGTTCCTCGTCCCCGCCGCGGTGGTCTAGTGGCTAAGGTACTTGGCTGCTCACCCGCAGGTCGCGGGATCGAATCCCGGCTGCGGCGGCTGCATTTCCGATGGAGGCGGAAATGTTGTAGGCCCATGTGCTCAGATTTGGGTGCACGTTAAAAAACCCCAGGTGGTCAAAATTTCCGGAGCCCTCCACAACGGCGTCTCTCATAATCATATGATGGTCTTGGGACGTTAAACTTCACATATCAATGAATGTTACTCATGCCTGGGCAGCCAGTACTCACCATAAGGACGAATTGCTTCAAGGTATAAACACGGGCAAGCACAGAGTCCGCGAACCACATAAAAATGTTTCCATCTCTTAAAATAAAAACAACTCAATGACCTTCGCTGACAGTAACCAATGAAGCTTTCAACTAATTGTGTTACTCACCCTATTTTTTACTTGGACCACCCCAATGCTAAATTTACAACCAAACATTTACAAAAACTAATATTGTTGCAACTTAGTCACCAGCTATAAAAATTATTTGGCACTGTACACATATCAAATTATTTTTGCCCACAGAAAGAAAATTCTGATAATGAGCTAATACAACTGTCATATTTCACTAAATCCTATCTCTCTATGAAAAAAATCTTCAATATGGACCACATTCTTCATATACTGAAAATCCTACCATTGTTTACACAAAAAAATTGTTCATAACAGCATTGAGGATTACCAGATCTTTTAATAAAATTTCTTGGGTTTGACGTCCCAAAACCACAATATCATTATGAAGAACACCGTGGTGGAGGCCTCCGGAAATTTTCATCGTTCGGTCATCTTTATCGTGCTTTGACATTGCACAATACACGGGCGTTTACCATTTTCCCTCAATCAAAATGCGACTATATACCACGGCCGGCATCGAACGCGCGGTCAGCAGCCGACCACCGTAACCACAATGCCACCGCTCCAGACAAAGCACCCTTTTTTTAGAACGCGTTTTACGAGTAATGGTTTCTAGCTTTCTGGCAGAATTCACATGCCACTTTATATTTCTTGAGCTAAAGTTATCTCTGATTGTTCGCGCCTCGGTACTACCTGCCTTCAGCCACCTTTTCTTAGACAACGCCGAGGAGATGAACTTGGGCCGGACGGGAAGAACACGCGTGTGGGCTGCAGCGCGCCAAGATTTCACGGTAGATATTGCGTCGTCTTTCGGCGCACGGCGTACCAGCACCGCAAACAAAAGCCGCCAGCATAGAGGGAGGCGCACACATTAAACGGCTCCACTATGACGTTGACAAGCCTGAACACTGTTGGCATAGAGTAATGCAAGTGCTGTGGACAAGTAATAAGAGCGCAATGAAAACGTCACGCTCAAAATGTAAACAAGACTAGCACAGTCAACCAGCGATTTCCGTAAATGCTGTATTTTCTGCTCTCAGTACGTACTGCGTCTCAGAAAAAGCATGCATGATACAAGCCGCGCGAAACTGACATCGACAAAGGAGCACTGCGTTTATGGCCTTGACTTTATTCGAAGTGGCCTGATCCGAGATATTGCGTACGTACTACACGACACAGATCATTATTGGCACGAGCTGTAACCCAAACGGCGAGTAAATGAGAAGTTAGGCACTTACCTACAAGATGCACACCAAATAAAAAAGCAACGCCAGCCGGGTCCCGTTCCGGATGTGTGCCTCGGCCTTTGAGAAGGGCAGTGGGGTTAGTGTCTAGAGTAGTGACAGTCGACGGATGAGTGACGATGTTGGTGCGCCTGCCGCGGTCGGATGGTTCCTCTTTTCGCGATGCCCGCCTGAACCGCCGTTTGGCAACAAATACAGTTTCTTAGAATGAAAGCGGTGCAGAACACGTCACGGCGATAGGTGCAATGATGGTAAGCGATGGCCATATTAGTATAAATTTCTGGAGGTCATCCGTATTGCAAGTGGTCACTTTCGTCTAATTTTTGTTGACGGAGGAGACACTTGTTTTTTGCACTATTCAGTGAAACATTATTAGTAAACGTGTGCTGTATCCATAATATTCGCGAAATGGTGAAGTCTGTGATTCTTAAACAAGTGCTGTATCTTTGATGTTGGCGAAGGGAGAGAGTGTGTTATTTCCTGGTCACTATGTCCGTTTTTTCTGTCCGTAAATACGCGCAATTTTTTGCAGCGTAGCTTCTAAAAACCTGAGTGCTATAAATTTGGAGCTTTTTCGGAAATGTATCATCAAACTGTAATTTAGTAGCATTGGCAATTGTACTGATTAAAGAAACAGCATGAATTTGAACGTCTAAATCATCTAGAAAGCGCTTTATAACCAGAGTTTGGGGTAAACAAAATCACGACAGGTAAAACAAGTCAGGACGGTCAATAAAAAGCGGCGATTTATACAGCCTGGGACATGGCTGTGTAGCTAACAATTTAAAACTGGTAGCAAGTGAGAGAAACCTAGCTTCCAGGTACAAGATCTTGATTGCAACAAACTTAGAGAGACCTAAGCATAGTCTCAAAGCTTGTCTCTCTATGACTACCAGAGAATGTATGATGTAAGCAGGTGCTTCCGCATATAACACGCACCCATACTCAAGCACCGGGCAAACATACCTACAAAACATTGAGATAAGAGTATTTCTCCGCATACCTAACCGACTATTACTGATTTCGCTTAATATCCCAACGTACGACCTCCCTTTGCTGCAATGTACTCAATGTGTGTCTTCCAAGACATTGATTGGTGCCAGATATTGCCCATTCCCTACTTGAGGAATAGGATCTAGATGATAGGAGAGCGAGATGTGAAAAGGGCCTTTGATTGGACATGTTAGAACAGAACATTTATTCACATTTGAAACAGATGTAAACCATCAAGACACAATTCTGCGGCAGATAGGTATGACTGTAACATTTGAAATAGCTTATGAATGTCCTCTGCTGCTGATAAAAATGTGATGTCGTCCACACACGTAAGTGTGGACGTCCTGGTGCCGTGGTACAGAGCTCATCAAGATATTGAGCAACACCAGGGAAAGGACGGCCCCTTGCGGGACACCTTTTTTTAGCACATATTTAGAAGACGGGATGCCACTTTTGTAACAGTAAAACGTTCTATTGAGTAACCATTCCGCTACCCATGACTGTTTATAGTTCGGGTAGTTAAGGTTGTGCAGCTGGTTGGTTAACACTATAGGCTCAACGCCGTCGTATGCTTTTGCTATATCGAGAGTGACGAGCGCAGCATATTTTCCTCCACGCTTACTAATTCTATGCGGCTTTCAAGGTCTACATGGGCCTGCCATGTGGAGCATCCGGATCTGAAGCCAATTTGGTGTGGATTCAGAATTTCTCTCTTATTGATGACATTTGTTTCGACCACTTAGGATACTCTCAATTACTTAAAGTTTGAGGCTAACGCGATTGTCCTAATGTTATCCAAAACCTACCCTTTACCCGGAACTTTCAGTAGTGGTATTAGTGGAACTTTCAGTAGGTATTATTTTTGCTACTTTCCATTTCATAGGGAGCCACGCAATTCCTAAGGAATAGTTGATTATATCGAATAGGCACTCTTTATACATATTTTCAACATGAATGACATAACTCTGTCAGGGCCCGGAGCCGCTGGTGGCAAGTTAGATAACACCTGCGACATTTCATACCTATAAACATCCGTGAAGTCCTCGTCACTTAGCGCATGTGAAGGAGATGGTGATAGTTGGCTAGAAAAACGTTGCTCGAATCCCTTACCAATTACTTCTAGCGAAGCTTCTATTTCTTCGGCTAACAGAATGATAGAGTCTGCATTTATCGACTGCGGAATGATTTTATCTTTACGTAGGATTTGATATAACGCCTTTGTATTGTTGAAATTACAAAGATAATGGAACTTTCTCCTGTCGTAATCTTTTTCTACTTGAAAACTCTACGTTTAAAAACACATGCAACGAACTGGCATTCTTTCCAATTTTGAGGGCACTGATTGTACAAAAGCTTTTCCGTGCTGCCTTCTTGCGTCTATAGTCTTTCGAGCAACCGTCATTTCACCATGGAGAATTCGAGCTATGATTAGCTGACGACACTACGAATTCAAATTTCTCACGGGAATTCTTTATTAAAAATATAAGCTCCGAGCCTTCGGCATCGTACTATTATCTAACAGAGAAGACAGTGAAGAAAAGAAGGAATCCTTAAATTTCGAGTAGTTTATATGCATACGAGTAATTGAGGTTGATGAGGCTATCTGTATTTCTATTTCGAAAGTTATCGGTAAGTGGTCGCTATTTGTTGCGCAATCAACGACTGACCAAGATGAAACATTAAGGTTGGAGCTTGTAAAAGTTAAATTCAGCGCTGAAGAAGTATGACTGCATACGTATGTTGGGCTTCCCGAATTCTGACTCAAAAGTGTTATATATCTTGGGCCTAATGCCACAGCCGGCTGCCACACGTATCAGTTTTTACTCCGCATGTAATATAAAGGGAGTCGAAGTCACCTGCTAGTAAAATATTTTCGCCACACGTGGTTATCAAAGTATCTAATGGCTGAGTGTCATGTACGCCTGAAAGAAAGCAAGCATTTACTACTGACAAAACCTGCCCGGTTGGGAGAGATAAGCCTACAACCAAAACTTAGTATGCCGGGGAGAGGAACATTAACATCAGTTTGGCTTTGTGTGCGAAGTTTATTCGAAATCATTGTCACTATTCCGTCACATCTCGTAGGGTGGTCTAGCCTGAACAAATGGTAATTCTTAAAATGAAGATTAGTATCAGGAGCAATTGAAGATTCCTGAAGTAAGAATAAATGGGGATTTAGTTTATTACACAGAAAGTAAAAGTCAGTAAAGCAGCAAATACAGAAGGACAATTCCTCTGCAGAACTCTCAAGGACGCTATTTTGGTGTAACAATTGTTTCGGAGATTGCTTTCTCCACAATACTTTCTTCAAATATTTTACTAGATGGAGTCTATTTGGGATTAGACTTAAGGAAACTTGATACATCATGGTTCAACGGGGACTGGCTGCATTTCTGTGCCCGAGAATCAAGCTCAATATCAACAGAAACATTTAGGTCTAACACTTGATCTTGGTCAACGTTTGTCATGCACTCTGAGGAGCCTTGGATGTTATCCGGACTATTCACCTCCTCATTACATACTGCAGTAGCATCTCTGGCAGTCGGTATTTTATTGGGCTCAGGATTACCCATAGCAGTTGGAATCAACTGCTAGGTAATTTGATTACTGCAAACTTGTGCTATGCAATTGCAGATGCTAGCAACCAATTGGTCCATAACTGTAGTCATAGCTCTTCCTAATGCTACCTCAACTGCCTGCGCAATATCAGTATCCTGACATGAATGACGTGCTGTAACGCCACCATAGCCAGGCGCTCTCTCCTTTCAGCTGCAATGCCTTCCTTTCTAGAGCATCTCCTTCCGCCTAGGAATTCTAGTATTTGTACTTCATCATGGTGCATTGGGCACTCTGCGAAATCAGCTGCGTGATGTCCACCATTCAAGCAACACAAGTCATCTTGGGCCTTACAATCTTGATCTTAGTGGCGTTCACCAAATCTACGGCATCGACCCTTAGATTTGCAGCCACGAGAGCTATGTCCAAACCTCTAGGAGTTCCGCCATTGCTATGGACGGGGCGCTAACTGATCTATTCTAAATACTAATGGCCATGCTTTAATTTATGAAGGGCACGACATACCTGTAGAAGTCGCAATCATTGACTCTGTGGCATACCGTTTGTTTTCAACCAGTCGATTGCGCCGGTGTACTGCCACCACACCTGCCACCGACAGCTACCGAGCGTCTCCGCCGGGCTTAGTAGGGCTTCAACCTCACGCACAATGCTTTTAGTGCAAGCGAGATGTTTAAGTATATACGCACTCACCAGGATTGAAGCAGAAGAAGAACACTAAAGGAGATCCTCTACACAATGCTGATCAGGTGTTCGACATGCAATGCCACCACGACGAAACTGCCGCACGTCGGTCATGCTCTAGATGTTTGGGGTCACGACATGGGTATGTTCCCGTGTCGCTTTAGGGTAGTTCAGCTTAATGGAATGTCCACCCAATGGTACCAGAGCGACGAAAATATTGCTCACGCCACTGCGGGGAAACAAGTCAAAAAGTGAATCATCACTGTGTAGAGAGGCCGTCCACAGGGAACGATCCCGACCTGGTGAATTCCTCGACATCAATACATCCTCAAGACTAGATCAAGAAAACAAAAATGATCCTGCAAGACATAAAGAAAAACACGCCGAGCACTAGGCGGAAAATAAAAACTATCAGGTACATAGCCACTGAACCAGCACCGAGAACCGCCTAACTGGATCGAACGCCGCTCTAAGACCAGTAGGCAACACCAAACTCACTGCGCTTCCTCGTGATGATATTTACAATTGATCAAGATGTACAGGGGATGATGGTATGTAAAAAGAATTAAGAGTCATTTGCTCGTCGCGCTCACACTAATTCCCCTGCGTGGTGGAATCGGCCGCCTGGTCGCCTGAGAGTATTATGAAAAGCGTCGCGTATAAGGCTTTAAACGAAATACAAGCACTATCCCTGTCCCTCAGCAACGATGATCAGGATTAGTGATGAGAGGAGAAACGTGGCCATTGACAGGAGACGCCTGTTGATTGATTGATTGATTGATTTGTGGGGTTTAACGTCCCAAAACCACAATATGATTATGAGAGACGCCGTAGTGGAGGACTCCGGAAATTTTGACCACCTGGGGTTCTTTAACGTGCACCCAAATCTGAGCAGACGGGCCTACGACATTTCCGCCTCCATCGAAAATGCAGCCGCCGCAGCCGGGATTTGAACCCGCGACCTGCGGGTCAGCAGGCGAGTACCTTAGCCACTAGACCACGGCGGCGGGGCAGGAGACGCCTGTTCGACCACCGTGTACGGCCCAATGAAACGACTGATGAATTTGTTGCGTAAGACGGGGACGCGTAGTGGAATCGATAGAACAACTGCGTCATCAAGAAAAAAAGTCACAACACGGCGAGACCAGTCATAGCGAAACTTTCAAGTGCCTTGAGAGAGGCCGGTGTTAGCCTGAGCCAGGTGATGGCAACGAAAAAAATTCTTGATAGAAATGAGCTGTCACGGGTGCAGAGGCCGAAAGGAAAGAGAAACTCGACGAGTGACCGTGAACGAAAAAAAACGAAGAAAAGCCGTTAGTGCGTTGAGCAGCCATATTGAAAACGAATGTCGTGAAGGGTAGGATTGCATCCCTGTTCGTGTGGTTGGGGTGAATGTACACGACGATAATGTTCGATAAGGTCCGATGAAAGTATCAGTCAATCCGTTAGTCTGCGGGTGGTAGCTAAAAGAGGTCTTGTGAACAGTGTTGGAGGCACGCAAAACTTGCTCGACAATAGAAGAGAGAGACTGCCACGATCGCTAAGGAGAACGCGTAGGGTTCCATGCAGCAAAAAGATGTGTTGAAGAAAGAAATTGGCGTTCACAGTGGCAGTCGCAGATGCTATGGAAGCTGTTTCTGCGTAGCGGGTTAGGTGGTCAACGGCCTTGACAATCCGACAATTCTCATTAGATGATAGAGGAAGAGGGCCATGGAAGTCGATTCGAACGACTTTAAAAGGCGAGGCGGGACAAGGAAGAGGTTGTATTAAGCCATCCGGAGCAGTTGGTAATCATTTTCGCCATTGGAAATGGACATAGGAGGTGACCTACTTAGGGATGGCTGAAGATAAGCTAGGTCAAAAACAAAGATATTGTATTTTGTTGTAAGTATTGTCATAGCCTAGATGTCTGGTGGTTGAATCATCAAGAAAGGCTTCCACAACTTCACGTTCCAGAGAAAGTGGGATGGCGAGTACCCACTTGTTGCCTTTGATGTGGTAAATGTAGAGGTATAATGCCACCGACAAACTTAAAATCTTGAGGTTCTCAACAGAGTCGGGCGTTTGGAGGTGTAGTAGAGCCGGCGGTCAAGCGGTAAACAATAGTTCGGCAGTATGGGTCGACACGCTATTGTGAAACAAGGACAGATTGAATGCCGGGTGATGAACTTAGCACTGCGATTGAAGAGGTGGTGCCGTTTTGGAGTAGCGATGGTGAGTGGCCTCCGCTAGCAAAGTACAGCGGGACAGAGCATCGGCATCTTGATGCTTTTTCTCAGATCTGTAGGTGACATCAAAATTGTACACCTGCAAGCGAAGCACTCAACTAGCGAGGCAACCCGATAAGTTCTTCAGCGATGAAAGCCAGCATAGGACGTCGGTAACGACAGTAAAGTGACGGCCGAGAAAATATGGTCAAAATCTTTGTACTGCCCAAGCAACAGCAAGGAACTCCTGCTCGGTGGTGGTGTAGTTGTTTTTTGCAGCGGTGAGAACACGACTTGTGTAAGCAACGACGCGTTCGCGTGAGTCGTTGTCAAGCTGCAAGAGTACCGCACCTAGAACATGACTGCTAGCGTCGGTGTGAAGAATGGTGGGGGCGCTTGGATCGAAGTGCAACAGTACTGGATCCGACATGAGGGCTTGCTTGAATGCCGTAAAGGCACTTTCTCAGTCTTACGACCAAACAAAGGTGACGTTACTTGCAAGGAGTTGATGGAGCGGAGACGCAAGTTTCGCAAAGCCATTCATGAAGCGCCGTGATTAGGAAGCTAACCCAAGAAAGCCGCGCAGGCCCTTTTGATTTGCTGAACAAGTAAAATCGAGGACGGCAGCAAGCTTCTTGGAATCCAGCCAAATTCCTTCTTTGCTCACCAGGTGGCTGAAAACCTTGATTGTCTTGCAAGCAAATGGTATATTTCGTGGTATGAAGCTGTAGACAGGCTTTTGCAAGGTATGTAAAGTCTTCGTCAAGACGTTGTACAAGCTGCAAGAACGTGGATGAAAACACTACTATGTCATTGGGATATCACAGACACGTTTTCATTTCATGCCACGCAATACGCCATCTCTCATGCTTTCGAAGGTGGCGGGATCATTACACAGTCCAAAAGGCAACACATTAAACTCGTACAACCCATCTGGCGTTGAAAAAGTAGTCTTCACTTTATCAGACTCTGACTTTGGTATCTGCCAGCAGCCGGACCTAAAGTCGAGGTTAGAAAAATACTCGGCGGCCTGTACTGAATCCAGTGCGTCGTCGATCCGAGGGAGAGGATAAACATCCTTGCACGTTATTTTGTTTAGCACACGATAATCGACGCAGAAATTAACTGTCCTGTTTTAGGGGCGAAGCTCCTTATAGCGGCACCCATTAGTCCCTCGTAGTCGTAGTCGTAGTGTGTAACCAGTCTTACGATTTCACTTGCAAGGTGGTGCCGGAGAGAGATTTCTCCTGTGCGTTGTTGAACAATAAAAAAAATTGTAGAGTGCACGTCAACTAAAAGCCGCATTCTCCTGTCTCTCATTCCCCATTGGCAACCTTTGGCATGTCGATTGGGCACTATCTGACAAGAAAGGGTTGCAACGTTATATTCGCTGGGCGTAACCTGCTTGGTTTTAGAAAGGTTTAGCGAGCGTTGAGCCGTAGTGCCATGAATACAGTCTTCATGAACTCAAGGTGGTTAAAGGTGGGAAGTAGGTACGATGCGCAAGCCGTAAGAAAGTAAAAGCCGAATTCTCCTGTTTCTCATTGCCCATTAGCAGCCATTAGCATGTACATTAAGAAACATCTGACAAGAAAGAGTTGCTACGTTATACTCGCCGGGCGTAACCTCCTTCGTTTTAGAAAAATTTAGCGAGCGTTGGGCCTCAGTGCCATGAATACAGTGAAGTAGTATATACCATGAAGTCGACGTGATTAAAGGTGGGAAGTAGACACGAAGCGCAAGCCGTGATAAAGTGTGCGTGGGCCACCTCTCGTTTAGTACTTGGAATGTCCGCTGTATGGCCGTGCTTCTATATCGGGAATATATGATGAAAAGATGCGAGATGGAGGTACTTGGAGTGTTGAATAGAAGGACGAACGGACACACAGACAGATGCATGGACGGACTCATGGATGGCTGCACCGACAGATGGACGCATGGACGGACGCAGGGGCGGATGCATGGACGAACGCAGGGACGGATGCAAAGATAGACGTGCGCACGCACGGACGGGCGAAGGAACGCACGGATGGTCACATAGATGGACACATAGACGGATGGAAGCAAGAACGAATGAACGGACGGATGCTTCGTCCAACTCTCCATCATTCACTCCGTGGATATGCTGCCATTTTTTTTTTGAACGGGAACTGGGGAAGACCAGGAACTCGAGAAAGGACGTATTATGTTGCGTCGTAGCATGTATGAGACGTTTTCCTCGATTATCTTCCGTTTTGCCCGAGCCACGCGATATGGACGCTGATGTACAATACGAGAGCCGTCAGTCTGGATGTTGTGAGTAGTGGTGGTAGTCATGCTGAGGATGGACAAGTTCACGTCTAATAGAGAACGGTGTCTATTCAACAGGTATAGCAAATCTTCAGTTTGAGCAGCTGCTAAGACAGTGCTTATGGTTGCCGAAACAGGTTTGGAAAAGACATTGAATTGCAGTGATGGTGACTTTGGGACATCGTTGTGGTTGTTGTTCGGAAGAGTAACAATCGCAACATGCTCACTGTCAGCCGTGCAAGATACTGTTGAAGCACAGGAGTGCAGTACACATTCGGAGGTTTGATTTAGGCGGTAAGGTAGGTAGACCCATCGAAGGAGCGAATAAGCCCTGGTGTGATCAAAATGTCCCTACGTAGAATATGACCGTATAGGAGAATTATTATACGTCACCATCCACAATGTTGGTGCACTTAACACTTATAATTTCTTCGATATATCGCCGAAGTACATAACCTGAAGTGGTGACAAGGCGGATACGTCGGTCGTGTTCAAGCGGCGAAGAGTTAGTGGCGCTTCGATGTAGGGGGCGCTGCTGACAAGATATGAAAGCAGACGCTGAAGACAAGAAATCTCACCCCAGAATGAGAGCGTGGGTGCACTCATGAAATACCCCGAAAACAATGTGATGACGAATGCCTTCTACGCAGACGCGAACGGTACACTGTGCAAGTGTAAGAACGAGCGCGTTGGTCCCCGCACGGAGACGTGGACCGCCAAAATTCGTGGTCACTTTTTAAAGGCGGGAGCAAAAATGAGCTTAATAATCGAATCGCCGCGCCAGTGTCTACAAAAAAGAATAAACGCGTACACTTTTCACAAACACTACTACCAAGTTCAATAGCCGCTCTGGAGGAATTGTTCCTGTCCGGTGAATGCAATTTCGCCTCCTAAAACTGCATTGAAGAGCTTTCTGCATGGGCGTTAGTGGACTAAGAGGCGCTCCGCAGAGGCGACACTGAATAGTGACCTAGCGAAGTCGACATGCGGCGAGACGTACGGGAAATATCAGGCATGTCAGCATGGTAGGTGGGCGATAGTAAACAGTAATAAGACGAGCGGGAGGGCTGCCGTAGATAGTTCATGGTCGCACGCAAGCGTCGATGTTCTTCAGGAGCGTAGCCCCGTCGCTCGTTTTTTTGGCGCCTTCGACAAAACCGGGTGATATGTTCTCGATAGCCACAGTAGTAACAAAGTGGCCCAGGGGGGCACTGAGGGGCGTTGTAAGGCGGTGCACGCACTGGCGGTGACAATGTAGCCCCAGGCGTATGGTCTGCTGGTGCAGGCACAGAAACGGTGGGTCTGGCAGAGGGCGCGGTAACTTCGGCATACGTGGGTGTCTGGCGCATGCAGGGACCATTGGAACACGTCGGACGCGATGTGGACGCGATCTCTTGTCTAATCAGGTCTCGCAAGCCATCTTTTGCAGAAGGGAGAATAACTTCTGCTGCGCAGGAAGAGTAGCGCCTGTGAAGCTCTTCACGAACGATGTCACCAATAGGCGCATGCAAGTAACAGACGCGCATCATAACACACGCGAAGAGACAAGCTCGTCAAGTCGCTAGCAGATGGTCATAATGTCCTGGATGGTGGGAGAAGCTTGCGTGGTGAGGGCGTTAAAGACGAAAGTGTTGATGCCTTTATTAATGTGGTGGATTTGGTCACTGAGACATGATGGAGTTAACATGCTTGCACAGTGGAAGGACATCATCAATATACGAGGTGTAAGATTCACCCGGCAGCTACGTACGCTCCGCGAGCTTCTTTTTTGCTGCCTCAGCGTGAACTGTAGGGGCACCAAAGATTTCACGAAGCTGCTGTGCGAAAATGTCCCAGTTGGGAAGATACGGGTGGTGGTTCCAGAACCAAGTTTTGGCGACAACGGAGTAGTAAAATTGGACGCATCGCAACTTTTGTCAATTGTCCCACGGGTTCAAATCGCTGACGAGGTCGTAGTTCTTAATTCAGCCTTCTAAATCATCACCTCCGAGACCGGTTAACACAGGTAGGCGGAATGGGTGGTGATGGCTCCAGTAGGACGGCAACGTCGGATGAGACGGGGTTTTCTTGCATTACCATGACAAAGAGTTGTATGCCACGACCCGAGCGGAGCTCCAGCGAGAACGGGCTAGAAAACTTGGGGGAACGAAACGCTCCGTTCACCACTTGTGAGGAACCAGTTTATTCAGCCAGGCTCGAGCTAAGTCACACTCGTGATGATATTTACAGATTATGAAGATTTACAGGTGATTGTTATATGTAAAGAGAATGAAGAGTCATTCGATTGTCGCGCTTACAGTATTGCTTGTTCCAACGTGCCCACAATCGGTGCAGAAGCTCGTCTCTGTATATAACCCTTCTTCGCAAGTCATGTGTGGTAGAACAAGGCAAACAGCCGCTTGTGCTTGCTGGTAATCCCACAACACGCTTGCCGGTTAGGAAGTGCTCTGGTGTCCGTGCCTCTTTATCCTCGGCGTCCTCGCAGAGTTGGGTCCGAGGGCAGCCGTTGACAATCGCTTTCACCTTCGCCGGTAGAGCGACGTAACTGAGGATGCTTCGTTCAAGCAGCACTTGAGCGCGTCCTTAAGTACTCATACGACTTGTTCTCCGAAACCTTCCACCATGGTGCTCATTCGGCGATGAACTTAGGCAGCACGCTCGTACAATGTTGGCCCCGCCGCGAAAAAGTTCAGCTACGCGAGCCATGTTCCACCTTATGGGTGGTGAGTCCTCGTGCACCACGACAACGTCGCCGACCTGAAGTCACAGTGGTTCCTTAGGTGCCGCTTTGTGGGCCAAACGTGGAAACAACAAATACTCCTTTCGATAACGTCTCCAGAGATGATCCGTTAGTGCTTGAAAATGTCGCGCTTTAAGTGAATCGACCTCGAGGAGTAACACGGCGATGAAGAAGGGCTTTGCCGATGACAATGAATCTAAGCGAGGCGGTGGTGTGTCTTGTGAGGAAAGCCATCACTTAAACTGTAGTGTGTGGATGACTTTGCTGTCACGTTGTTTGCGATCTTTGAGTGAAAGTGGGCGCCTTTGCTTTCATTCTGTTGCTTGTATTGTGAGGAGTCTGACCTCAGTCTGCTTTTATAGGCTCGCGAGGTTTTCTGAAAATTTGCGCGCTTCTTGGGAATAGTGTTTGTCATCTCCGTGTTGCATCTGAAGCTTCTGTAGGTGCTGCGTTGTCATTTTCTGCTGGTGCATTTGAGTGTTCACGCAGTACTTCACGTTTGCCTTGCTTAGAGGTCCATCCGATCTGGTTGAAGGCTCTGAGGTCCACAATGATTCTTTTCCTCTTCAGTCGAAGACGACGATGAAGCGGATGCGACATGGTTCTGTCTGGTAGTAACTTCGCCAAGTTCAGATTTCTCGGCGCTTATTGAGGGCAGCAGAGGTTCGTCCACGTGTGCTGTTGCTGGTAGCACATTGGCAGTGTCCGTCACGACATCACGGACGACCGCGCACATTGAGCTGGCGTTTATTAAAGCCGTGTCGGTGCGTTTGGAGACATCGCTGCACAATACTTCCGACGAATGGTCGATCACGGCGTGTCCCGCTTCACGAGAGCCCTAGTTTCCGTCGGTTCCTGGACGAGGCCCATGGCGTAATTCTGGAGCTTCAGCGTGTAGCGCTTGCACATCCAGCGCAGGTTTCTGGCGTGAGGCGCCATCTTTCTGTGCTTTTGGCAGTGTCGTAGAGGGTCGTGGGGTCAATGTACTCGCTTGATTGAAGCTCGTAGCAGCACTGCTGCTAACCGTACCGATCATAGACTTGCTTAGGCTGGGTGCAGATGCTACCGCAAGGATAAGGCTTAAGGAGCAGGTGAGGCTAGTAGTAGATTTCCCCATGTTGGTGCTCACTAGGCCAGTTCTGCAGGTGCACGGGGCCACGCAATGGGCAGCACGTCTGTTTGCCCTCTTTATCTCAGAAGAATTCTCTTGACGAGCTGGGGTTCAGGCCATGAGAAACCAGGACTTTGTAATCGATTTGAATGGTGCATTTGGGGCTCCCGTTGTTGGCCCTCGAACTCTGCACGCCATACCTTGCGGATGAGTCCTCGCACCGAAGAACCATGTGGGTAGGCACAGGATCTTCCGGCGTGTCGCCAAAACTTGTTTGTTGCATTTGTAGTTGGCGTTGGAGACGTGAGGGGCGTCGAAAGCGAAGTCGCAGCCTGGGGCGATGACGAAGTGAGAAGAGTCGTGACGGTGGTCGACGGTGAAGTCGCTGCCCGCGGTGAAGTTGAGGCCAGAGGGATCGAAAGGCTAGTCGAAGGCAAAGTTGCGGCCTGCTGTGACGTCGAGTTAGAAGGGGTCGAGAAGTAGGTGGCAGGTGAATTCACCACCTCCTGACACGACGAGGTGAGAGGAGTTGAAAGGCTGCTCAAAGGCGAAGTTGCGGCCTGCTGCAACGTCGAAGCGAGAGGAGTCCCCGGTACCTGATGCAAAACAACCGCGTACTCTCAAGACGGCATACCAATGCCTTCTAAACATCTGCTCCTGAACTGTATTTGCTCGCACAGGTCGCGCAGGCTTGATACTTGTGACGCTGACTCAGACGGGTCTGCGGGAAGTTAGGAGGTAGTTTGTTCTTCGACGAGATCTTTACCTATCAGCGGAAACCTCAGCCGCGACGTCACAGTTCCTCTCAGTTAAGCGTGTTTCATCGGTGTGTCGTTTCATATCGCTCGCCTTGAGCGTTTCGGCATCCGTGGGTACGAGTAAATGAAGGTACCAAAGTGCTCCCAAAGACCCAGGAACTCACGGTTCTCGCTGCTAAAGGCAAACAATTAGAGCATCGGCAAGGCGTCTAGTACGCCAGGTGCTGGTGGCCTACGGTGTTCCGTGAAGTTGTGCTTGGTTGCGTCCGAGCGGGCAGCTCCCATTGAGTTGATGGATTCGTCATTCGTACCCGCGTGCCTCGGGTGGTTGGCTTCCAAAACGGTAGAGTCATCCCGTGCACACGTGTTCATCGTAGATCGGAGCCTCCTGCTGGCTTTCGTGACATTGTCGTGGTGATCCGGAGTGCCCATAACTTTATAGTCAAACTTCTGACCGTCAAGAGCGTCGGCGATTCGTTTGTTTAGTGCGGCGAGAGCTGAGTCCTTGGGGCGAAGCCCGCGAAGCCTGAAAGTCATTTGAACACGGTACAGTGCCTTGCAGAAAAAAGTGGCCGGCCTTGGAAAGGATTCAAGAGGTGGCACCACGAAGAACGCTTTAATGTCTGCGTAGCTTGTCCATCCTGGGTACGTATCGGTGTGGAGGATGTCGACCTTATCCCGAGTTTCGGTACTAATGCGTTAAGGCCGTGAAGAGTCTGACACCAGCGTTCCCTGATAGAATTCTTTCTGTTCTTCTTTTTTATTGCGTTCTCATGCGCAGCCCCGCCCTGCGTCCGTTTGTTCGCGTGTCTTGTGTTCTGCGTTGTGCTTAGCTCCACCATTTTTTCACGATAGACTGAACGCTATCTACTTTAAATGCGAAGGATTTCTTACCATGTCCTCTTGGTCATCTCGTTAACCTGCCTTAAATAAATGTTGTTATGGAAACATAGTATTATATGCTGAACGCAAAGAAATGTTTTTACCATGACAATACTGACATGACATGCGCTCACTATAGCATCATAACTTGATGTTTGTATTACATGTTCTTGATTGATTGATTGATATGTGGGGTTTAACGTCCCAAAACCACTATATGATTATGAGAGACGCCGTAGTGGAGGGCTCCGGAAATTTCGACCACCTGGGGTTCTTTAACGTGCACCCAAATCTGAGCACACGGGCCTACTACATTTCCGCCTCCATCAGAAATGCAGCCGCCGCGGCCAGGATTCGAACCCGCGATGTATTACATGTTCTTGAAGCCTTCGCTGCCGCCTTTATATATGCCGATACTGGTATGGCTTGGTATAGGACTGTGATGAACCTAAATGGTAGATTTGAACATGCATGTCATCAAATGCGTTGCATGTATGCCTGGACTTATATGACAGGGTCTTTCTCCTCTCAAGGCCTTGTCAATCACCTCATGTATTTCAATACTGCAACGCCATAACCCAACTTATGACGAAACAAAGTGACAGGACACTCATGACATGCATGCAACACGGAAACAACGACATGCACGAAATCTTTAAAATTGTTTACACCATGTGGCTTCGGCTAATTAGCAGCCGTTTAGTTAATTTGATACATAACTTTATTGGTGTGACTAGACAATAGTGCGTGAAAAATCTACTGGAGAGGTTGTAACGTAAAATTCGTGACAACTGTTGCAAACTAGTAACGATACTACTTGGAGAGTTCCAGACTCTTTCGAAGAAGAGGAAGCTGAGGTGGCTTCCAGTGCACGCACACGAGGGAGGTGCAGCACTTTGGGTTCAGCATCGACAAAAATGGACGTGTTCCTTTTATGTCTAGAAGACCAGTCCTTTCGCTACATTGTTGGAGCTGAAACTCCAGACTGCCCTTTGAGAAACGTCTTCACGTTTCGGCTATAGCGAACGCGGACCACCTGCACAAAAAGAGTAGTGCACTCAGGACTGGAGAGGTACGCGAGCCGTAACGCATCTAGCGCATTTGCTGCTGCAGATGAATCCCGACGTCTCGGAAGTTCACGCGCACTTCAACTACCTCAAGGGCAAGGAGTCTAATTTGTCAAGACTCGATGACGCAATTTTTTCACTCACGGATGAAGACAGTGTAGACTACAAACTGGAATCAGCACAAGATTATAGCGATACGATAAGCATCGAACGTGCTAAGCACTGACTACTAGCCCACCAGCAGGCTACCAGGACGCATCCTGAAGGTTCTGAGTCCGGAATGAGCAGCTTCGACCTCGCGAACTCCATCGATGTTCCGAATCAAGTGAGACACAGCAGAAATTTTGTTCCATTCCAGAGATTAAAGATACCTACCTACTTTGACGGGAGCCTGCGGGAATGGCAGGCCTTTTGGGATCAAAAAGACGCAGTGATCCAGCAAAACGACGAGATACCGGGCATTCAAAAGCTACAGTACTTATTCACGCGCTTGATCGGATCCGTGAGGTGGTCCACTGAAGCCATTAAATAAGCAGAGCAGAAATTTGACCTCGCCACAAACGCAAATAAATGAGAAGAGTTACGGATAAATGTTAATGAAGATAGCCTCGGCGACCAGCGCTTTGCCGATGACATTGAATTGGTGAGTAACTAAGGGGATGAATTGCAACTTTTGACAAGGGTACAGAAAGGTCTGAAATTGTTCTACAGAAAGCAAAAGTAATGTACAACAACCTCGGAAGATAACACCGCTTAGAGATAGGGAGCAGTGCACTTGAAATGGTAAAGGAGTATGTCTACTTGGGACAGGTAGTAACAGCGGAGCTGAACGACAATATCGAAGTAGCTAGAGGAATAACGATGAGGCAATGAGGTGCTGCACATTCGGCAAGCATTCTCAAATCATAACTGGCAGATTGCCACTGTCCCTGAAGTGGACAGTACATAACTGCTGAATCTTGCCAGTACTTACACACGGAACAGAAAATTGGAGGTTTACAAAAAAGGTGCAGCTTAAATAAAAACGAAGCCACGAAAGATGGAAAGGGAGATGATAGGTGTAACCTTAAGAAACAAAAAGGATTAGAGTGAGTCAGGGAAGAATCCGGGAATTAGGATATAATATTCCTGAAGTCTGAAGAAATGGACGATTTTCGGGCATGTAGCACGTAGGCGGGATAACCGCTGGTCAATAAGGGTAAGTGACTGGATTCCCAGAGAAAGCAAACGCACGAAGGAAGACAGAAAGTAGGGTGGGCCGATGAGAATAAAAAGTTCGCAGGTGTAACGTGGCAGCAGTAAGCACAAGACCGAGTAGACTGGCGGAACATGGGAGAAGCCTGACGATAGCTATAGCGCGAGAACAAAACAGCGTGAAAGGAACAAGAAGGAGACGAGCGCTAACTTCAACTGAGTTTATTGCGCAGAGCGTGAAAGCATATAGACGAGACAGTGACCATGTGACTAAAACCATGTGACACAAAGAGCAATGCATGGGTAAGGGAAAAACACAAGCAAAGAAAAGGGCGAAAAAGGGTTAAAGAAATATCTATTATAAATCGAAACAGAAAAGTAGAAGTAAAAGTGAAAAATTGACCCCGTATCTGCATGTTTCTGCAAATGTCGTCGAAAGACGACAGTCTTTCGTTGTCACCGGAGTGAAGCGAGTTTGCTTCACTCCGGTGACGTTCCGATAGATTGGAGGCGTGCCAAGGTATCACAAACAAGGTTCCCAACATAACGTTGCAACCTACCGACCAATTTCTTGACAAGTTCTTGTTGCAAAAGGTTGGACAAGATTTTGACTACTCCCCTAATGAAGTTTGTGGAACAAAATGGCATATTAGGTAAAAATCAGCACGGGTTTCGGCGAGGATTCTCTACTATTACAATTCTTACAGAACTTAAACACAAAATTAGTCAGTTAATTGATGAAAAGGGTCAAATAGACATCATATTTATTGATTTTCGAAAAGCATTTGACAAAATATCACATATGAAATCGATTATGAAATTATGTTGTCTCCTCGGTGAGAGTCAACTACTAAATTTGACAGAGGGGTATTTGTCAAACAGAGAACGATTTGTTGAAATCAATAATGTGCGAAGTGTCAATAAATCTGTCTAATCAGGTGTGCCGCAGGGGTCTCTTATAGGCCCTTTACTTTTTTAATCTACATTACTGATACGGGAGAAGGTTTCTCACAGAGAGTAGCTATAAAACATTATGCAGATGATACAATCGTGTATGCAAGAACTTGCTCTTCGAACGACCAACTGGTACTTAATAACCACCTACGAAAAATAGTGCTTGGTGCAATGAGTGGCAAATGGAACTGAATGTATCCAAAACCGTTTTCACGCGCATGACACGAAACAAAAGCCCGCTATCTTTTTTTCTGTACAGCATTGAAGGCACACTGCTAACTGAAGGTAAAGATGGTAAATACCTAGGTATTCCTCTTGTACACGACAAGAACTGGTGATTACATGTTGATGATGTTTGTAATAGAGGCATGCGCAAACTTTGGTCGTAACGAAGAAAACTGCACAATGCTACTCCAGAGACCAAAGTAATTGCATACAAAATGACAATCCTACCAGTAAGGACTTACGCTTGTCATATATGGGAACCTTACACTAAACCAAATACAGTAAAATGTGACCGTATACAAAATGAAGCATAGCGGTCCATTTCAAACGCGTATTCAAGAACTCAGTCTATCAGCGAGGTTGGAGAAAACACCGGAATAATGCCGGTGAAAAGAAAAATGCAACTTAATTGACTCATATTCTTTTTAAACATACTGAACAAAAATTTCAGGGTTGACATAGGTGAACACATCTTACTATAAAAAACTACCTCATCCAGGACAAAACATTGGAAACACATTACACTAATCAACCACAGAACAGATTTTTTCAAGTATTCTTTTTTAGTTCGGAGCATTGATGATTGGAATCGGTTACCTCAAAACATAGTCGAATAGTCTGATCTACAAACTTTTCAAAAGGATTTGTTGGAATAGTTGTGAACGATTTGTATTGCTTTAGCATTTGTTCGCCCTTCAGCCGTCTTGTTGGTTACCCGTTGCCTGAACATGTTCAATGTACTCTATCACTTCAAATATTACTTTTTTCCTTTCCTTGGTGAGGTATATGGGATGTATTCGAACCTGTTATTTTACATACATTGGCCAGCTGTACGGGTTGTTTTCTAATATGATTTCACGTTTTATTTTCATATTTTGATATGTTGTGCAATTCTTGAGTGTTCTGTGTTAAAGGTATTTTAGTATGTACTACGTTTGCAAATGAGAGTTATGTAACCCCAAATCTTGTCTGGGCTTATGTGCAGATAGACTGTATGAACTAAAATAAAAAAAACGTTCTCCACCAAATCTGTGGCACATGCCCGCGGGCGGTATGTACCACAGTTTTGCAGGTATGGCCCACAGGCTGTTGACAGGCATGGCGAGAACAGACATTGGTAGTTCCAACGCGAGAGCGTCAAGAAAAAGCGTTCGTAAGCAGCAGTGCACCTACAAATAAGAAGTATAAATATCAGGGCCTCAGCATCAATCGAGCTCCAGTTTCTGCATGGCAATGAAGTACTTTACCACAGAGCCATGCCATGCCTTGGTACTGCTTTGGAAGACTACACTATGGTTCCGTAATGATGATGAAATGTTAATTGTGGTTGCAATGCTAGCTATCCACTTTTATAAATATCACAGTGGTACAGCCGTCTCGTCGGGTTAACGTCATTTGTAGGTAAGTGGAATCCACGAAAGTTGATTTATGAAACAGTGTCTCGGGCTACCATCCGCGCAAGCTAAAGTGCTACACATCAGCTTATCGCTTCTGGCGTAGCTAGTACTCATGTTCCTGTTAGCAGCATTGCACAAGTGCAGACATAAATATACGCAACTGTCGAAGGTATGTCTCTGTGGCCTTTGTACATAATTATCGTCATTTGATAATTCATCACGCAATAAAAAAATTACTACGCGGTCCCCTCCCCTCCGAATGCTTTGCATAACATCGATTTCGAAGCAACGTGGGATCTTTCGGGTTTTTCAAATATTTTTGTCTCATAACCTCTTTAGAGACATGTTAATGCCATGCTAATATATGTAACCACTCAGGTATTTCCTGCTATATACATGTTTTGCTTGCCCATGTTCTTTCGCTATTGTTGCCTTGAAGTGTTTTGCTACCGTATTCGACCTTGTACAGTAGGTCCCGATGCAGTCTCTCGACTATGGTATCTATGCCGATATATTAAATGCTTGTAACTTTACTAAGATTTTAATAATAAATTATGGCTATGAGTCTGCGATCCCTCTGCTGTCGACAGGAGGCGAGCTATGGTCGTCGCAGCCCCGACACAAAGTGAAAGGGAAACCCCAAACTGACCAACAGCAGGCAACATAAGAAGCCGGGCAGACGGAGGCGACAAACGCGCGGCAAGTTTTAAAAAAGAAAGCATAAAAAAAGAGCACGCAGGGAGCACATGTCGCGCGATCTTGTCTACTCCACGGAACAGATGTCTGGGGAGATCCCCTCTTCTAGGAAGCGAGAGCGAAAAGAATGGATTTCTCCTCATCTCACTCTCAATCAATGCGCTTCTTTCTTTTTTCTATTTTTGAGCATGTGGCTCTTTCTATATACTGCAAGGGCAAAGCAAGCTAGCGAAGTAAAGCTAAGACATAGCCTTGTGGAAAATATCTGCGTGCAGTGATCTTTCTCGAATTTCATGAGTCAACTATAGGCCAGCACTTTCTGAAAATTCGCAACAAGGGGGCAAAAAAACATCAATTTCACCTGCATCGCTCTGCCCGAATCGTCTCGAAATGCAGTGCATATATAGCCGAGCAAGGCCCAATGTGTCTTTGGATACTGCTAGGCAACTTCACAAGCAGGAACACTTGCGATAACAGAGTGGGACAAAGCACCGTTTGAGAATGAACATGGCGCACGGGTAGGCGGCAAGCGGACGACGCAGGAAACAATGCACATAGGCGCGTTTCAGCCAGTGGCCACCATGCAGAGACTCCGCTTAATCTCCGTGTGAACAGAGGATGTTATTGTGCTGTTTTCGGTGTACTGCGGTAAATTTGATATTAATCTCCCCGCCAGTAGGGGCAGAATTTGCAATCTTGGGAATAGCACGGACCTATCAATGAGTTTATTGTTGAAAACAGTTCAAAATCAACATCGAGAATAACTAACACAGGACCAGTGTTGACAGCACTCCATGGTCTCGTGTGTACTAGTGTCGCTTTTTTCTTCGCGCTGTTTTTAGCTATACGAATTCATACCTAATGACTCATATTCGCTCTCTTTCAGCTTACCTTGATTAGGACTGTGTCAAAAAAATAAACCAACCCTCAAAAAATCTTTCCTTCGCTGATTCATAATGAGGATCTCGTTGCGGCAGACTTGAACTTTCAAGGAAAAGTTTCAACTTTATTTTAGACATTATTATAGAACATAAAACAGAACACCGTACATTAGAAGGTAACAGATGGTGATCCAAAATCACGAGCCTACAGGTGAGCCCGAGATTGCCAAATAGACTTTTTAATAGGATCTGTAGTTTTGTGTCCTAAAAACACAATATGATTATGAGATACACCATTGGGCTTCTCCATGTGATGTTTTTTTAAGAGACATGGGCCTCTAACACTTCACCTCCGCAATGGTCTTCATCAAAACCAGCACCAAACCTCTGTTGCATCGAGGCAGACGCAGAATGAAATTTACCAAAGTGACAGAGACAGCAATGTTGTAAGAAGCGTCATTTGACACACCCACAAGAAAACAGTTACAAGTGAACAATAAGGCACAAGAAATAATAATATCTAGACAAATATACTTATAGCGGTTGAGAAGACAATACAACTTGAAAAAGATGGTCGTAGAACAGTGTTTCATGTCAGATGGTAGTGGCTTGAAGCCTTTAAATATGATGCGGTGGCCTATTAAACGGGCTGCTGATAAGGGTTTGAACTGTGAGGTTTGCATGCATATAAATTGAAATAATGTAACGTTTGCATGTGTATAAATGTCCGGTAAAGTGGATGAGACGCTGACCCCCGGCGTAGCTTAGTCGGTGGAGCATCGGCCGCGTGATCTGTAAGGCAGGCGAATATATATATATATATTGTCATGACCAAGAAAAACGCTGGCGCTTCGGCGCATGGGAAGATAGAGAGAAGAAAAGAAGAATGAAGACAGAATAAAAACAGCTGGCCCAGGATCGGGTGTTGTCTCTTGTTCTCTGTCTCGCTCATCAAAATGGCGCAGTTGACGAAGAAGAGGTCTTACGTCCCGGCTTCGTCATCCAAGACAGCCGCGACAAGCGCCGCTTGAGGACGGCGTCAAGGCCTCCTCGGCAGCTGTTCACCTGCCGCCACTGCCACCACCATTCGGGGACGGCGTCAAGGCCTCCTCGGCGGCTGCAGTGCGCTTTACCCGTACCATTTCACAAGGGGCGCTGTCCATGCGTCCTTCGCTATGGATTATGCCGTCAGCGCAAGCCAAGTGAACCCTCTGCGGGAAGCCACCGGTACGTGTCTAGGTGGTTCGTTCGCAGTGCGGGCTTCTCCATCAAGGAACACCGTTCACGCTTCCTTAGCGATGTGGTCCCACCCACCGCTTCAGCCACCCTTCAGACCACCTGTGGACGGCGTCCAGGTTTCCCCTGTGGTTCTAGGACATGACCTGATTAAAGCCCTGCCACCGTTTCACGGCAGGAATCCACACCGGCTCCTGTCCCTTGGGAATGCCGCTCACGTTTCCCATGGCCTACATTCCCGTTGCGGTACTCTTTCAACAAACGAGCCGCCACGGAACGCCGTCCAGGCTTCCCTGCTCGTCGATCACACCGGGGTGAGTGCTGCAATTGCTACTTACTCAAAAACCATGATCACTGACTCTTCGGGCATAATGCCCAAGAGCACCACGGACCTGCGGCGTACCGTTGCGCTAATCCGCGTCGAGACTAACGAACTGACAGCGTTGATTGCCGAGCGAGCTCCTACAATGTTTCCTGCATTGTGTGAAATTTACGCAGCGTTGGACGTAGCTGCCTCATACGACCTTGAGGCAAGCGCACCGGAGCAATGCAGACAGCTTCGGTCTTCTCTCATCGAGCTCTCACACCAGCTCGACTGCTTCGCGTCGGTGATCTCTGCGTTGCCACCTGCCACCTCACAGTCATCAGCTGTCTGCGAACTACCGGAATTCCACGGGGTCCGGAACGACGCCGACGCTTGGGCGGCAACCGTCAACGCGATAGAATGCGCAAGGCCTGGACAGAAAATCAGAAATGGTATGTGGCCATAGACCGTCTTCGGGAAGGTGCAGCGGCGTGGCACTGGTATGAAGGCTGGAAGCAGCAGTCATGGGCGGAGTGGACCTGCAAGCTCATAGCTGCCTTCGGCCGGACACTCTCCGATCTCCCTTCCACCACCCAGTCCAACCTGACCGATACGGAGAATAGAGTTCAAGAAGGGTTTCATCTCGAGGCTCCAGCTGAACACTCCAGTTCTCCACATGAGCTTTTAGACTCGTCGCTGGTACCGAAACCAGATTGGTGTCAGCCATTGGCCACGCCGTCCTCTTTTGTGGGGGGAGATACGAAGGGGCACAGGGTAGCTGGACCCTTCGTCAACGCGCCCACTACCATATATTGAGCTGAAGTGGGGCGGCAGCTCGATGTCTCATCGCAGTCCTCCAGTCTGAGAACAGACAACAAGAGCACTCTCGATCCTCAGAAATGGGCATCGCAGCCTGTCCAGAACGCCGACGGCAATGAGGACCAGTGCCCCAAACTGTACCAACAAAATCGCCTGCTAAGCGTGCGGCGACCGCTACGAAATAGCCATGCTCACCGACCAGAGTGTTCGACAGCCCCACAAGGCGAGTCATCGCGTTTACGAGAGGAACACCACAGACGCAGCCAATACGATAACAGCGTCGCAGAATGTCCTGCCGCAGATGGCCCAGACCGACCACAACGATGCAGCCAGTCTAGGCCTCCCGATAGACTTGTGGCAGACTCCGGCACCCAGCTCCAGCGTGGCCGACCCCGACCTCCGAGATGCAGCCAGTATCGACCACCAGATTTACTTCTGGCAGATACTGGGTCAAAATCGCGGCATGGCCGAGAGCTTCGGCCGCAATGGGGCCGGAGTCTACAGCACTTTTTCCAGAGACATCGTGGCGTGCAAAAGAGCGACCAGCTCGATCCAGCCACTGCTGTCCACCAGAGACGCTTCCCCCAGACCGTCGCTCCATGTTGCATTGTGGTCCGGGCTGACCACCACGATGCAGCCAAGCTCGCCCACCAGAAACTGCCGCCAGCTCCGCGTGCGCGCAGTCATGGGCGAGTGTCATGACCAAGAAAAACGCTGGCGCCTCGGCGCGTGGGTAGATAGAAAAAAAAGAAGAACGAAGACATAATAAGAACAGCAGGCCCAGGATCGGGTGTTGTCTCTTGTTCTCTGTCTCGCTCATCACAATATATATATATATATATATATATATATATATATATATATATATATATATATATATATTGTGATGAGCGAGACAGAGAACAAGAAACAACACCCGATCCAGCTGTTCTTATTCTGAACTTCATCTTCCTGTACTTCTTCCAGCTAGCTCCTCGCACCCAGAGCCCCGATTCTGCTGCTCTTAGTCATCAGTGCTCATCACACTCAGCCATGACTGCGAGTGCGTGGAGCTGCCGACAGTGCTTCAGGTGGGCGCGGTTGGCTGCATCGTGGTGGTCAGACTCTTCCACGCTTGAACTTCGTGTGAAAATATTTTGGAGCAAAATCCAGTGGCCGACATTGAATGTGTCGCCATGGTCGTTCGAAATGTCGATTAAGACGCCGACGTTTGCTGAGGTTTGGCGTAAACTTTGGCCGATAGCGACTCTGGGTTACGACTTTGTGTTGCTGTGGTCTATAACATTGGTCATGTTGCAACGTTTTCAGTGCGTTTTCAGACGGGCGGAATAAGTTCTGTCACTGCGGTTGATCTCGCCCAAGGTTCGACGTGTTCAGAAGACTTGGTGAAAACAGTTCTGGCGGGTGGCATTGACTTCCTCGCCTGGGTCTGAGCCGTCTAGGCTGTGACTTGGCACGCTGAGGCTGTATTTGCTGCCTTGGTCGGCCACAGTGTCGTTGTTGACGTTGGGCATTGGCATTCGCTCGCACCTTGGTCGATGAAGACTCGGGGGTATGAAACTGGTTGTACCTTGGTGGTCTGCCTTTACGACGCTGTAACATGGTGTCCCCGCCGCGGTGGTCTAGTGGCTAAGGTACTCGGCTGCTGACCCGCAGGTCGCGGGTTCGATTCCCGGCTGCGGCGGCTGCATTTCTGATGGAGGCGGAAATGTTGTAGGCCGGTGTACTCAGATTTGGGTGCACGGTAAAGAACCCCAGGTGGTCTAAATTTCCGGAGCCCTCCACTATGGCGTCTCTCATAATCAAATGGTGGTTTTGGGACGTTAAACCCCAATAATCAATCAATCAATTAACATGGTGTAGAGATTTGGTGGGCGACAGTGGGTGTGTTGGAGCAGTCGTTGCATGCCGAGTAGACATTTATGTTGTCTGAGTGGGGTTGTGTGGTTTTTATGCGCATTTGAATGCCGAGCCGGAAAATGCTTGCACAACAGAGGGTGAGTGTGAGCGCTCACAGGCCACTGGACACAATCAAGATCGGACGTGCCCACAGCTTCCTTGCTGTTATCGCTCTTGTTTTGACCGAGCTGGTCATGGCCTGAACAATCAGGGGCGAATTTCATGGTGACGACTTCATGGGATCTGCGCGACGTTCAGGTTGTAGGTTGGGAGTCAGAATGGTATGCTTGTCGTCGTCGGCAAGATCGTACATCATGTTGTCAGAAAGGCCTATGCTGGCTCTCTCTGCCTGGAACGCATCGATGTACCTCACACGCTCGGCCAGTGACTGCAGATGTGGTACACACTGGTCCAAGATTGTCTCCTTGCTATCCACGGTTGTCCCCTGCAGCTCTGTCTGGGAAATGGCATTGGTTGCTGGCACGGAAGTTCGTGCGATGGGTCCCGGTGTGTAACCTGGCATAGAAAGAGCAACGCCTGCCTTGAAGCCTGTTTCAACGTACCCTGCGGAGCGTTCAGCCAAGAGGTCATCAAAGCTTATGCAGGGTACAGCTGCACATTCGTGGTGGTTCAGTGTGGGTATGTCATTTGAGTGACGTCCTTCACGAGGCCCGTCTTCGATAGTGGTCTTTGGCTGAGCTGAACTTGAATTGGACGACGGCACAGAGTCCGAAAGCTGAAGTGAACTGCAACGCCTGACTGCAACCTGGAGGCGGAAACCCTCCGGCGCCTTACCCTCGGTAGTCGTCAGGTTGAACAGGGTGGTGGAATGGAGATCAGAAAGAGCCCGGCCGAAGGCAGCTATGAGCTTGAAGCTCCACTCCACCCAAGACTGCTGCTTGAAGCCTTCATACCGGTGCCACGCCGCTGTACCTTCCCGAAGACGGTCTACAGCCACGGTCCATTTTTTATTTTCTCTGCAGGCCTCGCGCATTGCTATCGCGTTGACGGTTGCCACCCAGCTGTCGGCGTCGTTCTGGACCCCGTGGAATTCCGGTAGTTCGCAGACGGCTGGTGGTTGTGAGGTGGAAGGTGGCAACGCAGAGATCACCGACGCGAAGCAGTCGAGCTGGTGTGAGAGCTCGATGAGAGAAGACCGAAGCTGCCTGCATTGCTCCGGTGCGCTTGCCTCAAGGTCGTATGAGGCAGCTACGTCCAACGCTGCGTAAATTTCGCACAATGCAGGAAACATTGTAGGAGCTCGCTCGGCAATCAACGCTGTCAGTTCGTTAGTCTCGACGCGGATTAGCGCAACGGTACGCCGCAGGTCCGCGGTGCTCTTGGGCATTATGCCCGAAGAGTCAGTGATCATGGTTTTTGAGTAAGTAGCAATTGCAGCACTCACCCCGGTGTGATCGACGAGCAGGGAAGCTTGGACGGCGTTCCGTGGCGGCTCGTTTGTTGAAAGAGTACCGCAACGGGAATGTAGGCCATGGGAAACGTGAGCGGCATTCCCAAGGGACAGGAGCCGGTGCGGATCCCAGCCGTGAAACGGTGGCAGGGTTTCAATAAGATGATGGCCTAGAACCACAGGGAAGGCCTGGACACTGTCCACAGGTAGTCTGAAGGGTGGCTGAAGTGGCGGGTGGGGCCCCATTGCTAAGGAAGCGTGAACGGCGTTCCTTGATGGAGAAGCCCGCGTTGCCGACGAACCACGAAGACACGCACCAGTGGCTTTCTGCAGAGGGTTCCCTTGTCGGACTGCGCCATTGTGATGAGCGAGACAGAGAACAAGAGACAACACCCGATCCTGGGCCAGCTGTTCTTATTCTGCTCTTCTTCGTCTTCCTCTGCTTCTTCCAGCTAGCTCCTCTTACCCAGAGCCCCGATTCCGCTGCTCTTAGGCATCAGTGCTCATCAGAATATATATATATATATATATTAGCGGGGTTTATTTGCAGAGCAGAACGCAGAAGGCGAAGGAGTCAGCAGCGTCCGGCCAAGTGCAGCAAGCACGAGCTTATGCTGATGGCGATGCCCCTGAGGCCACGAGAAATGCCGCTGAGGCCCTTTTTCTTCACTACAATCGCCCTCCGCAGAAAAAGGTGCCATCCTGGTGGATTAGGGAGAAGTAACGATTAAAGGGGGTCATAGTATGGCTTGGGGCGAGAGACGTCGACAGTGTCGCGGCCGTGGTATCGTAGGTCTGTGGATGGGATGATGGGCTGCACGATATAGTTGACGAGTGACGTTTGCTCTACAAAGCGGTATGGCCCGATGTGTTTGGGAAGAAGTTTTGTGGAGCGGCCAGGTGCGGTAGCAGGTGCCTAAAGCCATACCAATGAACCGAGGGAAAGTTCGGAGCCGTACGGTCTCCAGACTGGCTGGATTGCTGCTGCCACTGGTCCTCGGTAGAAAAGGAGCAGGCAAGCTGGTGACATTCTTAAGCATGTCGGGCTACTTCGAACAGAGTTGTACTTTCGGACTCATAAGGTTTATATGGAAGAATAGTGTCTACTGTATTTGAAGGTTCTCGTCCGTTCAGAAGAAAGTATGGTGAACACCCAGTAGTAGCTTGTACGGCAGTAATATACGCGTAGGTGACGACTGGGAGAACTTGGTCCCAATTTGAATGATCAGAGGCGACGTACATCAACAGCATATTGCCAAGAGTATGGTTGAAGTGCTCCGTCATGCCATTCGTTTGAGGGTGGTACGCTGTACTTGTGCGGTTCACGAATCTGCATTCGTAGAGTAATGCCTTCAAGGCGTCAGAAAAGAAGGCACAGCATGTCACTTAGGAGCTTGCGAGGGGCACCATGACGCAGAATGAAACATTGCAACAGAAACTTTCCAACGTCATGGGCTGTGGCAGTCGCCAGCGCGGCTGCTTCGGCATAGCGTGTCAGATGGTCTATCGCATCAATAATCCAGCGATTACCAGCTAGAGTTGATGGTAGTGGTCCATAAATGTCAGTGCCGACACGATCAAAAGGTCGACTAGGACAAGGAAAAGGTTGTGACGGGTAGGATTGCCTAGGAGGTAACCTTCGTCGTTGGCACTGAGCACATGAGCGGATGAATTTCTGCACGTAGTTATACATGCCACGCCAACAGAATCCGAGACTCAGAGTCGGAGTGCCGTGTTATTGACGACCAGGTTGCTGACATTCTCCAGCGGGGTAATGTACAGCCTTATAACAGTCGCTGGGCGTCACCGGTCGTTCTTGTTAAGGACGGATCCATTCGGTTCTGTGTGGACTATCGACGTTTAAACAAGATCACCCGTAAGGGCGTTAACTCGTTACCGCTAATAGACGAGGCCCTCGACTGTTTGCAGGGAGCAGAATACTTCTCTTCGCTGGATTTACGGTCTGGATACTGGCAAGTTCCTATGGAAACATCTGACCGACCGAAAACAGCATTAGTCACACCAGATGGATGATACGAATTTACCGTTATGCCTTTCGGCCTTTGTAATGCTTCAGCCACTTATGAAAGAATGATGAACACTAATTTACGAGGCCTCAAGTGGAACAAATGTTTATGCTACCTCGATGACGTAGTTGTCTTTTTTACCAATTTTGACACCCTTTTAAGTCGTCTCGAGTACGTCCTCACACGCCTCACCGACGCCGGCCTTCAACTCAACCTCAAGAAGTGCCGTCTTGGTGCCCGGCAGCTCACCATTCTTGGCCACGTCGTATCGCGGGACGGCATACTTCCCGACCCCGCCAAGCTTCGAGCAGTCGCCGATTTTCCGAAGACAAAGAACTTAAAGGATCTTAGAAGTTTTGTCGGCTTGTCGTCATACTTCCGACACTTTATTCGAAATTTTGCTTCTGTATGTGCGCCCCTTACGGACCTTCCTAGCGGCGACAAGGACTTTTTCACCTGGCCACCAGCATGCGACTATGCGTTAACCAAACTACGCCGCCTGCTAACTTCACTACCCAGCACCTCCACCACTTGTAACGGGGTTTATTTGCAGAGCAGAACGCAGAAGGCGAAGCAGTAAGCAGCGTCCGGCCAAGCGCCAGAAAGCACGAGCTTATGCTGATGGCGATGCCCCTGAGGCGCCGAAAATGCCGCTGCGGCCCCTCTTCTTCACTACAATATATATATATATATATATATATATATATATATATATATATATATATATATATATATATATATATATTTATATATATATATATATTTATATATGTATATATATATATATATATATATATATGTATATATATGTAACAGTGGTTCTTCCTGTTTTTTACTTTTTTTACTTTCTTTCTTTTCTTTCTTTTTTCGTCTTTTTTCTCTCTTTTTTTTTCCTTCTTCCAGTTCCCTCTCACTCTCGCAAACGTCTTTCAAGGCGAGAGGGACGCGGCAGCAAGGAAGTTCATGTCAGTATAACTCATCCCCTGATGAAGGGAGGTCCCCTCCCGAAACTGTTGGGAAATAAATATATTTATCCTTGTTGACAACGCTCCCGTTGTGCCATATCCCATGTGTATATATATATATATATATATATATATATATATATCGCAATAAAATCTTCTTTAGATAACGTTTCAATAACCACAACGCACACGTGATCACATATCCTAACCTACCTCTATCGAAGCACGTTAGCATACCGGGGTATTCGCTTGACCAAATACAACAACAATATTGGAATCCGGTTTTCGATCACACCATAAAAGAGAGGTGCGCAAATCCTTGCTTATCTATAAATTTAGGGCCGTATCATCGTGTATTAATAAAAGCACAAGAAAGCTGACATTTCTGACCACTTAATAGATCAGCCGTTCTCGCATACTTCGCTAATTAACCGCATTTTGACATTTTCTCAGCTTCTTTTAGCCCTATTCCCACCGACTTTTGTGACGCACCTTGCAGAGTTCATTTTCAGCACTGTCGCTGTATTTATATTTTATATTCTTATAACTTTAAATTTTACTTTTTACGGTATTGTTGGTTTACCCTTTTCACTGTTGACAAACTACATTTTTATACACATTCACCGCATATTTTCACCGTTGCATATTTTACCTTTTATATTCTTGTTGGTTTACTTTTGTTACCGCTAGCGCACTTTGGTTGTTTTACATGTTCACTACCGATTTTCACCACTGTTGCCGTTTTCCCTACATGTTTTCGTTATTTTACACTGCTTTATGTTAGCCTTTCAAGACAATTTTTTTTTCAAATCATTAGTTGTACAGCTGCCTTGTGACGCGACCTGGCGCACCTTCCTCATTGCGCGTATTCACCGTAGTGACAGTGTTATATCTTTTATGGCTGAATGTATTTCTTATTGATTTCTTCCTTTACGTTAGATTTCGTGTCCACAAGTGATCCTGTACCTACGCCTAGCCCTTTCCTTTCCACTTGAAAACTGTCGCCCCGCCGCGGTGGTCTAGTGGCTAAGGTACACGGCTGCTGACCCGCAGGTCGCGGGTTCAAATACCGGCTGTGGTGGCTGCATTTCCGATGGAAGGGGAAATGTCGTAGGCCCGTGTGCTAAGATTTGGGTGCACGTTAAAGAACGCCAGTTGGTCAAAATTTCCGGTGTCCTCCACTACGGCGTCTCTCATAATCATATCGTGGTTTTAGGACGTTGAATCCCACAAATCAATCAATCAATCAATCACTTGAAAACTGTCTCTTTCCCACACTTTTTTTCATGAAGTCATGACCATATGACATTAGTGCCTATACTTATTGATAGTAAGTTGATATATGCTATATATATGAAGATTATAGTTAAGCACGTGTTGGGGGCCCCCGCCATACTGATGCATTTAGGAAGTGCGTTTTCACATGTGCCCTGTATTCCCTGGCAAAGGCGGGCCCTGCTGCCGAAACGTGGGCATCAATAAAAATTTTCGCATATATATATATATATATATATATATATATATATATATATATATATATATATATATATATATAAGGGAAAGAAGTGTATACCTAAGGGCTCGTTTTTCCGTGTTTTTAACACAATAATAATGAGATATAACAGACAGTAATGCCAAGGAATGTACAGGGGAAGTTATTAACATTAATGGAATGTAAATAAGAAGAAAGAAAAGTGGATGAAAAAATTACCAACTGTAAGCAGGAATCGAACCTACGACCTTCGAATTTTTTCATCCACTTTTCTTTCTTCTTATTTACATTCCATTAATGTTAATAACTTCCCCTGTACATTCCTTGGCATTACTGTCTGTTATATCTCATTATATATATATATATATATATATATATATATATATATATATATATATATATATATATATATATATATATACATATATATATATATATATATATATATATATGTATATATATATATATATATATATATATATATATATATATATATATATGTGTGTGTGTGTGTGTGTGTGTGTGTGTGTGTGTGTGTGTGTGTGTGTGTGTATGCTATGACGACTCGGTTGTGACGAGGTTTATTAGCCATGAACACGGGAACGAACAAGCGCAACGGACTCGAAGATAGAGCGCACGTTCAAAGACGATGATGATTGCCAGCCAGAACAGGTGATGATGATTGACTGCTGTCCAGATGAGGACGAAGCGCATAATAGATGCCTACAATATATTAAAATACCACGGTTCAGCTGATCATTTATTCAAGCACCAGCAAGATGGCGCCGATGATGAAGAGGAACGAAACGAAGATTGATGATGGAAGACTGATGATAGATGATGAAGGAGGTCCCGATACAGTCTTCGACCTTGGGGCCTCCTTTTGTATACTAAACAAATGTCACAGTCTTGCATTCGTACCAACAAAAAAAATCTGAAATCTGAAATATGAATCTGACAGATGAGGAAGATGACGTCCAAAGAAATCTCACACTAATTTCCCTCGTCGACGGAAGCGGCCTGGCCGCGAATTACGCTGTCGAACGCATACGATAGGGATTGAGACGCGAAACGTGCACAATCTCTCTCCCGCGGCAGCGTTGGTCAGTGGGGGCATGAACAGGCGTGACAAGGTAGTTCACCGGTGAGGTCTGTTCGACAACTTTGTAGGGACCGAGATAGCATGACTCAAGCTTCTCGCATAAGCCAGGCATTCGTGCAGGAGTCCACAGAAGTACATCGTCACCAGGGCGGTAGAGAACGACGCGGTGAGTGGTATCGTAACGATGTTCGCGATCTTCTTGGCTAGCTTCGGTGTTTACACTGGCAAGACGACGGCATTGAGCAACACGGGACAGAAACTGGTCGCAGAAGAATGATGAAGAGTTGACGGGGCCAGAAAAGAATGAAACGCCGAGTGGTGATGTCGGTTGACGTCCGTATACTAGGAAAAATGGAGAATAGCCTGTGGTTCGTTAAACTTAAGTAATATATGCATACGTGACAAAGGCAAGTACGGCATCCCAATTCCTATGGTGCGGTTGGATATACATGGACAGCATGTCACACAGCGTGCGATGAAATCTCTCCGTTAAGCCATTGGTTTGCGGGTGATAGCTAGATGTTGTTTTATCATCTGTTTTTGATGCTTATGAACTTCACTGAGCGTGCTTGAAAGAAATGCCTTGTCCCGGTCACTCAAAAGAACACGAGGGGCTCCGTGACGTAGGTGAATAGCATTGAAGAAGAAAGCTGCTACTTCCGAAGCAGTTCCTTAAGTGATCGAGGCCGTCTCAGCGTACCGGGTCAAGTGATCAACTGCGGGGACGATCCATCTCTTGCCGTCTGATGTAGTCGGGAGGGACCCGAAGAGATCAATTTCGACGACAGAGAACGGCTCTGATGGACAAAGAAGTGGTTGTAGGGTCCCGACTGGAGCAGTAGTGGGCCACTTGCGGTGTTGGCAAACTGCGCACGAGGAAATATATTTAGCTACCGTCGTGGAAAGACCTGGCGAGAAGAATCGACTGCGCATGCGTTCGTATATTTTGTAGTAACCCAAGTGGCCTGACGTCGGGTCGTCGTGGGAAGCGCGCAGAACTTCAGTGCGTAGTGCGCGTGGTACGACGGGAACCCATCGGTGCCTTCCGGGTGGAAAATCGGTGCCTTCCGGGTGGAAAATGTATCGATATAGCACATCGTCCTTCAACTTGAATAGTCAGAGTTGTTTCCGGAGCCTGGCATTTAGGGAAGACGAAGCGCCGGTAAGCCGACCGATGAGGTCAGTGCAATAAGAATCGGCTCACTGGTGAGTGGTAAGTACTGACGGACGGGTGGATGAAGGTCGGGAAGAAATGGATGATACGGACGAGGCGTCCTCCGTATAGCCGATTTGACAAGGGGATGTGATGTGTGCCGAAGACTGCGGCAAAGGGCATCGTGACAAAGTGTCGGCATCTTGGTGTGGTCTTCCAGTCTTGCAGATAACGTAAAAGTCATATGATTGTAACCGGAGAATACAGCGGCCAAGTTGTCCCGACAAGTTTTTGATTGTGGACAAGCAGAAAAGAGCATGGTGGTCTGTCGCAGCACTAAAATGTCGACCATGTAGATACGGACCAAATTTTTGGATGGATCAGACAACAGCCACGCACTCTTGTACGGTTATCGAGTACCTCTTCTCTGCCGAGGTCAGAGTGTGGCTTGCTTACGCGACAACTTTCTCGTGAGAGGCATGGTCGCGCTAGAGGAATACTGCGCCGATTTCTTGTCCACTAGCGTATGTGTGTAATATCGTAGGTGCCTTGTCATCGAAATAACAAAGCACCGGTGGGGATGCCAGTGCCTGCTCGAGCTCTTGAAATGAGATTTGCATTGATCATTCCAATCGAAGGAACCGGTACTACCAAGAAGATTGTGAAGAGGAGTGGCAATCGTGGCAAAGTTGCGAATGAAACGGTGAAAGTACAATGCGAGTCCAAGGAAACTGCGTAGTTCTTTGGAACGAAAGGGTCGCGGAAAGTTGAGGACTGTGGACGTTTTGTCCGGATCGGGCTAGAAGCCATCTTTACTAACAAGATGTCCTCGAACTTTTATAGCTGTGTTGCCGAAATGGCACTTCTTTGTCTTTAGTTGAAGTACCATGGCAAATGTACCATGGTCACTGATGATGCTCGTTTTCCAAGTTGGGACGAACGAGTTGGAACTATATACGGCCTAGATTAATCTCTTCGCCGTCTTCGCGACCTGTTAAATAACACGCAACGAAGACGCGAAAAGCTTCAATGACAAATTGTCTCATGCGTGTTGCCACGATTCACAAACAGGTGCCCTCAACGTTTCAATGCAAAATTCGTCAACCCTTTCAACGTGAAAGCTCGTCATTTCAAACAAACAATCAAGGCGCACTGCCGGAAACCTGCCAACGTGTCGTACGTCGATTCGACCAACTACAAGCGAAACGTTTCCTTGCCGCAGATGGCCGTCATCCGAGCCTAATGGAAGTTGTTCTGATTTCCCAAACCTTGAAGAAGGAAATCCAACGCGACAACCTCGAGGCTGCCACGGGGTGGTCGTCCCAACCTAGCATTTTCATCCAGGTGCGATCACTAGAAGGACGTCACCAGGAAACCAGCAGTCATCATTACGTTCATGGAGCACTGCAGGCACTTGAAAGTACGGCGGAATTATTGCCGCAATTGTAACACCTCGAAGCTCGATGTAGCCCACCATCAGTGACAGCAGCACAACACCATTCCAAGTGGTGAAACCGGCCGGCTAACAGAGGTGTGTATTGCCAACAAAAGAAACACCAAGCACTCAGCGCTCGCTCGGATCTCGACAGTGAAATGCACATAGTAGATTTCACTTTTGCCAGCATTGCCCGCAGTGCTGTTAATGCACAGTGAGAAAAGTACTTAGTGCTTCTTATTGGCATACTTTAGCCGCGAAATATCACAAAAACAGAGCAAAGAAACACACTATGACAAACTGTGTTTGTGATATTTCGTTGCTAAAGTATGTCGTTAGGCAAGTACTAAATAGGCTAACAATCAGTTTTCATACAATATACTTCGTATTTCGCAGTATATGTAGCAGAGTTTTTTAATCATGGTAATATGGAGCTTAAAACACCATTGAGATAGTCAGAATTCGATCCTGATGATCGCGAGAAGTTCATGCGACATTTGATTCCTTACGTCGCTTTTTGTATGAAGCTAAAAAAATGAAAAAAGTTCATTGCCTTGTTTTCATTGTTCATATGAATTAGCACCTCAAGCATTCCGGTGGGTTTATAATTTGATGCAGAATTTTATTGCTGGCATGTCGGCACACACATTCTCAATTGTACGAAGGTACCGTACGTGCTCATCAATATGGGCTCAGGGCAACGAAATAAGTCTCTTGGCAAGCTTTGGAAGCGGTTCGTCTTAATCGGCCCCATTATAGAAGACGTGATGAGCAGTCTGCAGCTAAACTCACTGGAAAAACAAGACTGGCCAGGCTTTTCGAGTACGTCTGTGTGAGCAGGTCATAAACAGATTGCGCGAACAGCTGAGAACATTCACGTAAGAAACGCATGTGGTGCATTGTGCGCGCACACGGTGATAAAGAAACGGGCCTGTCATTTCCAAACAAATAGAATAGAACAGCCGACAGACGTCATGGCTAACAATCGGAGCAGCATCGGCAGTGAAAATATAAAACCACATTGAAAAATGACTGCAAAAACAGCGAATACGTGCACTTTGCGGAAAGCTATATGAGCCGCACGCATTCACCTTCCGGCAACATTCGCTTAAAGCGGCGTCACTTATAGAGCTCAGAACATTAGTGAGTGAGGCTGATAGCGGCTAGAACGCCTGTGCGAGTACCCTGCCAGCTACGTTGCAGTGCTGGGATTTTACAAGTTCTATTGATATTGCGAAAACCACGACAATCAGGACGCGTTTTGGGCACACGCAATTGCTTTGAGTATGCTCAATAAGGAGGAGGAAGGAGGGAGGAAAGACAGGGAACCTAAATGATGAGTAAAAATCACAGCATATTCACGGGAGGATTGATGCTAAGTGGGTGAAGCTCCGGTAGGTTCATCGATAAACCGTGAATCTTCTGTGAGAACTTTCCCACTATGTCACCAAAAACGTGATAAACACTGTATATTTTGAATAATAACAGCAGCGGCATCGGCACTTGGCTACGCGAGGAGCTTGCTGAGAGATGCAGAGGAAAATGAAGAGAATAAGAACATTCGGCTCAAAACAAGCGCGCCGCCTCTTTCTTATTCCTTTAATGGTGCAGTCGACAGGTCTGACTACTGATTGTTCTGGCTGAAGCTATTTTTGGCAGGTCCCGCTGCTTCCCGCTGCGACAACCTCCTGAGGCTGTCGCCACGGAAAGCGTGAACAGCGTCCCCGCGCAACAGGAGGCTGTGTGCCGTCTTGAAGCTAGCGGCGTAAACCTGCCTTTTGGCAACCAAGGAAGCTTGGACGCCATCATCAAATTGTGGCATAGGTTTTGCTGAGAGTGGTAGGGTCGTGGTGTTCATGAGCAAGAAAGCGTGGACGGCGTTCCTTAGATGGGGAGACACTGCTGCTAATGACACTCGATTAATATGGACACCTGAGCTGCTGAAGGGTGCAATCGCAGCTTCGTGTGACAAAGATCTCCCCCCGGAGAGCGCAAGGATGATCTGCTACTCCTAGGACATTAGCGTGGCCTCCATGTGTGAATCGCCAGATAGCGCCGAGTACTTGTGGCGTGGGCTGTTTCCTACTATTCTTCCGGCATTGAGTGCCGCAGACGCTATGATGGATGTAGCCGCGTCACACGACCTGGATGCTAGTCCACCCGAGGAATGCTGAAAACTCCAGGGTGCCCTCCTGCAGCTCTCCAACCTGCTTCGCGTTGGCGCTCTGCTTTTTTGCCTGTGGCCCCAACATCGCAAGCCACCTGCGAAATAGCGGAGTTATGCGGCATTCAAGATCACGCCGAACATTGGGTGGCGACTATCAACGCTACCGGAGCTCGCAAGGCCTGAACGGAACTGCAGCAATGGTCCGTTGCAGTAAAGCGCCTTCAGGATTGTGCCATGGCGTGACACAGGTACGCAGGCGTCAGACAGCATTCCTTGGCAGAATGGAGTGCAGCCCTGGTTTCCGCTTTCGGCCTTGTTCTCTGCTACTCCAGAGAGTTAATCTCGATCTCCTCCGTGGATGGAGCTCGGCTAAAACTACACCTCGGGGCTGCAACTGTGCGCTGCCGCTTGCCTGCAGGGAACTGCACAGCCGGGCCTGGTAACGGCACCGGACTAAAGCTGCGATGGGCTCTGCCTGAGTATCTGGCGCCAATACACCCATGCCAATGGTCAGAAGCTTCTCGGACGAGAACAAGTTTTCGGACCAGACAGACATAGATCTGCGTGTGACGCAATCTTTGGCTAAAAGTTAGAGCCCTAATGGCTTGCTCAGAGAAGACTTTTCAGAAGACACGATGGTCTGTGAGAAGTCCGCCATAAACTTTATCAAACACCTTCATGCGCACCTCGAGCCTTCGCTTGCGAAATCATTTGACAATGATCTTTCGCCTGTGCGCCGCTAAGCTTAAAGGATTTCTTACTTGAAAACGTTAGAAAGACTCCTCGGAGCAAGAATACTTGAGGATGAGCAACTCCCAGGCCGTGCCAGCGTGCGAGGGCGACGCGATAGCGTCACGGAGAAAAGCCGTTTACACCGACACTCAACAGGTGACGCTTTCGGCGTGTTGCCAACATTTACGTCTGTTTCTATAACGTTGACGCATAAACATCGTGGCAGCGCCTTGTAAATTGTAAAATATAACAGATTTTTGTTTTTAGTATCATTTGGTATCGGTGGCAGATATTTTGGCTGCAGTTACTTATTGATACTGTCAGACTTATGGGTCGTACATCATATAAAACGAACTTCAAAATGGTTCTTGAGCAGAAAAAGTCTGCCGCATGTACATACCACACCCCTCACTCCTCGCTCGCATGTTGTGACGAGTATGAGTATGTGGCCTTGAGAGGAAAACATCCCAACAAGTGGCCGCGAAGCCCGTCGTGATCTTGCTGCCGCGCGTTTCGACGGCAGCGCCAACTTGGCCGAGAGTAAGAGTACTTTGTTTGCAATAAGCGCATCACAGAACTCCATGCAGGGGCAAGGGCTAAACGCAACCAGCCTGACAGGTACGCAGGTCACGGCACGGCTGACGATCCAAGCCTTTCTTCTCGACGCCCTCCCGGTAGAGCTACTTCATCTCTCGGCCACATTAGGCTCAAGCCCACAGCCCTATGGTGATCTCTACTCTTCGCTGCTTGCCTGCTACGTACACACCTACCGGCCACTTCCGGAAAAACTCGCGACTGCAGGTTTCCTCTGCATCGTGGCGCTGAGTACCAACCAGCCCACAGCCCTCCATCAACCATGACCTAATTTCCTTGGTGACGCCTCCTTCTACCACATCTCGTCCGGCCACTAGCGCGGTGATGCCCGCGCCCGACCACTGACCCGACGAAGTTCAAGACGTTGGTGCCGCGAACGACTGATCTGCCACGCGGTGCATTTTTTTAAACGTGCTTCCCTGCTGGATTTCTGTGGTCATTCCGCTACAACGCCGATGTCATCAAGTATCCAACACGTGCAACTTGGGACGACGCTACTACCTCTATCAGCATGGCAGAGAGAACCCCATCATGGTGCGACACTGGGCACGTCACGTCCGGAGGATCATTTTTGCGCACCAGTCACATCTGGCACATCAGCGAGACTGCATAAAAGGCCGAACATGACTCGCGCGCGCTTCACTGGGCTTGGTCGCACCTTTCGGAGCATCATACTAAACTACGTGCTCTTCGTTATACAGGTATGCCTTGGCTTTCACGGGACTGAACGTGCTTCCCTCCTGGATTGCTGTGGTCATCCCGCCACAACGCCGATGTCTCCTAGTATCCACAACGTGCAACTTGGGATGACGCTGCTACCGCTATCAACACGGCAGAAAGAACTCCATCATGATGCGATGCTTCGCACGTCACGTCCGGAGGATCCTTTTGGCGCACCAGTGACATCTGGCACATCAACGGGACTGCATAAAAGGCCGAACATGACCCGCGCGCGCTTCACTGGGCTTGGTGGCACCGTTTGGAGCATCATGCTAAACTACGTGCTCTTCGTTATACAAAATGGTGATAAACGGTCTTTTGTTAAATGTTCTAAAACTAGTTAGGTTGGACTGGTTGTGCTGCCAAGCCCACAGTGCATGTTATTTTGCTACCTGCAGTGTGTTCGCGTGATATATTTGTTATTGCAACTGAGTGGTGGCGTAGAAGAGATTGCAGGTCCTGACAAAATAGAGCAAATACTAAAGGCCGTCAATGAACTTAAGACATCTCGTACAGCTTTTGAGACGGGTCCTAAAGATGTCCAGCTAACGCTATGTGAGATTGAAAGTACCCTTACGTCATTAAAGCAATGTCAGGAGAAGATAGAAAAATGTGAAGCAACCATATCGGCCATGCGCAGTGAGTTCACTGGAATGCACAACAAAATGGGAGAACTAGGAAATAGAAGCCGCTGAAACAATATCATTATTTATGGTCTTAAAGAAACAGAACAAAAACCAGAAATGGTGCAACAACTTGTGACGCGAGGGATATTTTCTGAAATGTTGGGCATCGAAGTGAAATCTGTTGAGTGTGTGCACAGGCTCGGACTTCGGAAGCCTAACCGCGACCGACCAGTTATATTGCGCTTCTATGATTTTACAGAAAAAATTCTGGTATTACGAAACTGTTATAAACTAAAAAATACACCCATATCTCTATCAGAAGACTATTCTAAGTTGGTTCGTGAAACTCGGAGGAAGCTGTGGCAGGCGTCTGCGCTGAATCGCAGTAACGGAGATAAGGTGACACTAGTTTACGACAAACTTAAAATCAACGGAGAATGCTTCACATGGAATGAGATAGAAAATAAAATGGTAGCTGTGCAACGTGCTCGTACCGATGGTCACAAGAAGCCAAGCACTTCTGAAGCGTGACCGCTTCAGAAGTGCTTTTTGACATTATGTTTTTGACATTATGATACTTTTTACATCATGTTTAGTCACTCGTTGACACAGCTGGTGATAGAACCGACTCGCATCCACGGGTCGGCATGTTCAGTGCTTGATCTTGCATTTGTGTCTGGCTCATTAACACCACAAATAAGTATTGAAGAGAGAATCTCTGGTCACAAGCTCATTCTGTTGACCTTTCATGGCATGGGGGGCCGCGTATCACACGCAACGACGCGCATATCAGTTAAACATTACTACAGAGCGAATGACGAAAGTTTTATAGATTTTCTTGAAGCATCACAAGACGATTTTTTTAATGCGTCATCGGGTGTCGTGGATCTATGAAACAAACTAAAATCTGGACTCACGCATTGTGAATCAACCTTCATACCTACTAAGCTAAAGAAAGTTAGGCGTAAAACGCCGTGGATTACGAGAAACATAATCCACCTAAAGAGAAAAGTACAACGGTTCCGCAAACATAAAAAGAAATCCGCTGCGCTCAATGACCTTTCACGCCACTTAAAAACCGAAATACAGATGGCAATAGGCCATTTTTTTTCAAGCACTCTGTCTGAGTTTATGATAAAATCAACCACGTAAATTTTGGAAGTACTTATCAAAGCCGAATAGCACAGTAACTAAAATGGAAATATCGGGTAGTCTTGCTGAACATGCACAGATTATCACAGATGCTTTCAACATTTACTTTCAATCAGTTTTCACGCGTACGCAGCCTTCATTTTTACTGTTGTCTAACAGTGAAAATCACATGCCAGAGTTAACAATAAGAGAGTGTGGCATACTTTACCTGCTTCTTCAACTCGATGTCAAAAAAGCGCACGGCCCGTATGAAATTTCTAATGCTTTTCTTAAGCGCTATGCCGCTCAGCTAACCCCTTTTCTGCACAAGATATTTTCCTTATTATTAGAAACAGCGGTGCTTCCTGATGATTGGTTGTGTGCAAAAGTAATTGCTATCCATAAAAAGTGAGAAAAACAACTGATAAACGCATACAGGCCAATATCATTGACAAGTACATGCTGCAAAATAATGGAGCATATTGTAAACAAAGCACTTATGAACCATCTCGAGGAAAATAAGCTCCCTCACCAGAACCAACACGGTTTTAGAAGGAAGCTTTCGATCACTACACAACTTTTAGATTACTCATGACTTTCCTTTAGCTATTAATTTTGGACTGCAAATAGATGCAATATTTATTGATTTTTCTAAGGAACTCGACCGCATCCTGCACTCGTTGCTCATACAAAAACTTCAATCATCTGGGGTTAACAAAAAAATAGTTCGTTGGATTGCCGCTTATCTTTCTAACCGCACCCAGTATGTTTCTTTTATTAATGTTGAGTCCGACCGTACCGACGTGTTCTCTGGTGTTCCCCAAGTGTCTGTACTAGGACCAACACTCTTTCTCATACACATCAATGACATTTACACTGCTATGGAACCAGGTATTACAATGAGTCTTTTTGCAGATGACTGCATCATATACTCTCCCACAAGCACTACAGAAGACCATGTGAAATTGGACAAATCTTTACAAAATATTGGGCAATGGTGAGCAAAACATGGTATGCAAATTAATAAAGCCAAAACCATGTGCATTACAATTTCCCGTAGAAAGACACCACTTCACTTTCAGTACATTTTCTCTGGGGCAGACATCAAGCACGTAAATACCGTAAAGTATGTGGGGGTCACAATAACATCATCGTAAAGTGGGATGTCTACATCAATCAAATTTCTGCACGTGCATTTAAACAACTAGGTTTTTTAAAGTGTAAACTGGCCGGAACTTCCCCTCAATTTAAACTAACAGCGTAAAAGACGCTCATTAGACCCGTCCTGGAATATGCAGCAATATTTTGGAACCCGCACCAAAAGAACATCATTGTTGCATTGGAAATGATTCGAAACCGGGCTCTTAGGTTTATTTTTTCAAAGTATGCCAGGCAGGAGAGTGTTTCCGCGCAGCGTTTGCAAGCACGTGTCGCGACTCTTGCTAGCCGACGGCAATTACTAAGCCTGAAATTTTATTTTCTTCTCTCAACCAATCTGGTAAATTTAATTAAGGATGATTACCTTAAAGCTCCGCATCGTCACTCCAGTAGAACTAACAACGACAAGTGCATACGCCCATTCCTGTCACGTTGTAACACGATGAAGTATTTTTTTTCCCGCAGCTATAGAGATGTGGAATGACTTGCCGAATGACGTTGTCAGTGCAAAATCACCTGGGGCCGAATTCACAAAGCTTTCTCTTTGGCTACGCATTTTCTTAGCCAAAAGTTCTCTTATCTGGAGGGATTACTATAGCGCGGGTATGAAATTAACTTATTCGGCACTTAAGAGGGCAAGGAGGACACACGATAGCCGATGAAACGACAAGGAAAGAAATAAGTGTGTGCCGATAATATCAAGGTAGCACGCAAAGCGTCTAGCATCGAGAGTATACGATGATAGCCAATGATTTGCTGCATCTAAGTTTCAGTTCCGCGAGCGTCTGCTACAGCGCTTACGGGATGCCGCGTACGTTGTAATAGACGTTTTAGTGGGCTGTGCGAAGTCAAGCACTCGCCTTTATTTAACGACTGTAGCTAAAAAAATAATTGCTCGATGGCCTTAAGCCACCGAGCAATCCATGCACTATCTCGCCAAGTACAAGTAAACAACACTCGAGGTGTACCACATAAATGAAACCACACATAAATCGATACATGCAATGTTTGAAAATGTGCCTCGAATGTCTTCCCCTATTCAACGGGACCAGTTACCTTACATTTCATTGAAGCTGCGCTGCTACTTAACTAATTCGGTGCAATCTAGCACGGTATAGTGGTAAACGTAAGGGTGTTTTGTACCTATAGTCAAAGGTAGCCTTTGTTACAATATTCTTATTACAAGGCACATGAGCGACTTTGGTGTCTGCAGACGAATTGTGCGGAAATAGATAACAGCAGTAGTCAAATGAAATTGTGAGCGCAATTTCGCTGGTTCCATGCACCGCAGCGTTTTTATAAAGCCGGAATGCGAGAACGTGCATACGCTTGCGCTTAGGTATATATCTACGTAAAATGAGGGAGACTCGTCGGGAGGTGTCTCAGTGCTAACGCTTTTCACAAAACACGGTGCAAATATTTCGTCCAGCGTTGTTTGAGCGCGCAAACAAAGCAAGGGACGTGTATACGAGTCTTGAGGTCGAGAGACGTTATCACACGTGCGAAGAGAATGAAGAGAGAGAGAGAGAGAGACTCTCGTTTCGGCTTCGCGAAAGCTTAAAATTGATAGATAATAAAGACAATTTTCTGGCCCAGCAGACGTCCGGGAATGTCTCCGCAAAGCAGGGTCAGATGCTCGGAGAGCATAAAAAAGTGAAGTACGCGTTATATGGGAGGGACAGCCACTCAGAAAGCGAGATGATGTGTGACTGTCCTTAGGTGGGAGAATCAATGCTAATTAAGAGAGTTGAGTTAATGAGCCAAAACTTTCCTAAATAACGATAATGGAAGCAAACTGAGCATTCATCTAGTGAAAGTGACACTAGTGACAGGGAACTCATAATAGTTGATTAGCGTTGTCACAGGCCGATATATATTTTTATTTTCTTATCTATATTTGGCAAACTATGAGAAGGTAGCGTACGTTAGAGCCGGCTATCCCAACGTCATGACAGTAATGTACAAGAATAGATAGCGCACGGTTATATAGTCACACGTGGCGGTTTCTATCTTCTAGTAACCTTGGGAAAACGCATTCTAACTATTTTTTCTATTTTTGACAAAGTTTCACGGGACGTTTTTGCATTTGGCTTCAATCGAAGGTTGACGATATATCAGCAATAGGGCGAACACAAGCACTGCTGCAGTGGACGAGCGGTTACAGCGCTCAACTACAATCTAGGAGGTACTTGGTTCGATTCGCAGAATCACTGAGCACTTTTTTTTTTTTTCAAGAGGTTGCCCGGCCTGACATTATGCGTGGTGGCGGGTACTAGTTTTTTGAGAAGTAGGCTTTCGCACTTGCTTCTTTCACTCCCCTTTTGACCTAAAAGCGCTGTACTGTGCTCCTTCAAAAATTAAACAATTGAGGGTTCATAATTTTCTCCTCCATCCTCTATTATCGCAAAAGTGTCCAGTGCTGAAATACCAATATCATACCTGGTATATTACTTTTCACGTCTTTGGATATTCAACCAGCAATCAGTCTTCACGGCGTTTTGAAGAAAATCTACACATGCAGTGAGCTAACTGCTTGCAGCCAAGTTGACTGCCTTTGTAGGGACACGCTTTCGTGCTAATTTGGTCGGCATCATCACATGCAGCAAGACCAAAGAGCACGGACAGTTAGAGCTGACGCAAACAGAGTGATTAGTTTGTGTCTTCTCTCCCGCTATTTGTCATGCTGCACGCTTTAGTGTAATGTCGCTGTCAATGGTTAAAATGAACTATAGCAGGTAATCGAGTTCTGCTGAGAGGGTCTCCTGTTGTCCAGAATGGAACAGAACAATGGCAATTTGATTTGTGTGATAAAGATATACCCTGCTTTTGGTTACTAGAATAAATTTCTAAACTGAAGTTTATTTTTTATTAACAACAGTTCCAGTGCAGATGAAAGGTGCATGGACAAAATTCGTGTATTCAGCTTGACTAGGTTTGTGACCTTAATTGTAATTGCGAACCGGTATCACAGTATGCATAAATATCACACACATATACAACCACGGGTGATAGCTTGCTTATTCTGATTAAAATTGAAAGGTTGAGATCGGCATATTCAACCAACGCAATGTGTACGAGATATGCCATGTAGAGTAGCTATGCTACTCTACATGGCATACATGGCAAACCCAATTTCTCGCCCATGACTGTAGGTTGGTAAATGAAACTTCTTCGAACACACATATTCTGTGTAAGGTTACATTTATTTTTTATGCAGTGCAAAACAAATTGAAATGTGTAATGGCTCAAAAGAGAAATAACTAGAAACAAATTCAGCCAAATCATTACCAAACTTACTCACCAATGATAAACGGATTCTCATTTAAAAGATACATACATACATACATACATACGTACGTACACGTACATACATACATACATACATACATACATACATACATACATACATACATACATACATACATACATACATACATACATACATACATACATACATACATACATACATACATACATACATACATACATACATACATATACGCACACACACATATACATATGTACACCCATACATACATAAATACACACACTCATGTGTAAATATTAAAATGAATGGCTATAAAACAACAATTCTTATACACTCATTTTGAATATACTAAGGAAAGTAACTTACGAGGGATATCCACCGGCACTGTTATGTCTGAACACGGTGTTTCTCGAATTATCTCGCAAAAGCTTGATGCATAGTTTTCTGCTGCTGCCCAGTGACAAGCAGTTTTTATAAAAAACACAAGAATAAAGCCCTTGACAATGTCATGCTAAAGAAAAGGGCTGTGCATCAATATTTTGTACATGTCTGCAATATCACTCTGTTTATTTACATAGCTTGGCTCATTCACAACCCACTAACAAAGCATATTAGGACACTTGGGCTGAAAGTTGGCACAGCACGAGTAAATTTTAGACAAAACATGAATAATACAAGTATAAACTACTAAGCTCCTTGGTGCAAACAGTGTTTATATTGACAGCTATAGGTGCCATTTCGTTTCCCCAAAACACTTCTCAAAAGTAGAATCAACTTTATTTAGCTAAAAGTTTCTATTCTGGCGCGTCGTGGTGGCTCAACGGTGGAAGCGACTCTTTCGGCCAAGAAAACAAAGACCAATTATTTTTCCAGTTCGTGAATTCACCCCATGCTAACATTGAGGCAGCTGGTAAGAGTGCTTTTGGAGAGAGGAAACCACCACATTCCCACCAGTTGTGGCCTTGAGTAGCTACTTCACTTGGACGAAAATGATGAAAAACACTCCTCAAGAAGACTTCAAAGTTTGCACATCAACACAGTTCCCATACAGCTGTCTATTAGTCTGCTTGAAAAATATTGAGTTTACTGGTGGGCAAAGACTGTACACTATGTGAGGTGATGCTCCAGTGCACTGCATGTATGTCTTGCTGCTGGCCTCAACTGCGATGTTGTTCAGCACATATGTGTAAAATAACAACTAATACTATGCCACTGCAAAGTAATTATGTGTCATTTGCATGAAACAGGGACCACAATAAAAGAACATAACAACATTTGCCTTCACAAAGTTCAAAAAATGTAAATAAATTTCCACAGAGTTTCCACAGTTCATCTGAGGATAGTAATATTGATTGTAAACACATTCCTACCTCCACTAACAAACTATCTTAAGATGCCAGATTCAATATTAGAGTATACCAGCACTTTTGTAGGGCTAAACAATTGTACAGGCACCTAGAAAAACACAAGTGAATGCATGGTATAGCTACATATAAAAATATGTACTTTTATTTCTAGTCTGAGTAGAGCTGTATAGATGATAAGTCACTTGCATTACATTATGAACAAACCTATTTGAGCAAAGTATACATTTAAAAAGTTACACTTACACAGTAGATAAGTAGACTGTTGAAGGACGGACAGGCAGTGGGATAATACCCAAGCACTAAAATCTTCTGTTAAGATATACTAAGAGTAGTGATGATCTACTTCCTTCCAAATAAAATAATCCACATAGATTCACTTCCCAGAGCTTATACACTCATGGCATCATTGGTGCTATACAAATGAGTGTACAATGAAGGATTACATCGACTAAGTACATAATTACTGCATCCATGGCTTTACTTCTTGTACTACAAAGAATGCAGACACAGTTACCATTGGCGACCATGGATGCTGTGATTTATGGCATGTAAATGTAGAAGCACGCAAGCACTTAACACACATGTTAAAAACTTCAGCTCAAAAATATTTGCCCACTAACACTACAGCAGCCTTTGAATTAGTGTCATAGTTTGGCATCTTTCATGCAAAATTTAAATAATTTTCAATGCAAGCAAATGAACTGCTGAATAATGCACTGCTAAGAAGTTAAGCAGCAGCTGCTCCTGACATCACAATGTGCTCTTTCAGCTGTCGTAAACTTTGAGCAGGAGAACAGTCACTGGCAGTCCCTTTATACTTGTTGGTCTTCTGTGCTCTGTTCTTGATACACTGTACATGACCGTGAAGCACCAAACCCCTTGTTACTGCTGGAACTTAGAAAAATACAGATCATTGTTACACCCATGCTACATTCAAGAGTGTATAGTTATCAATTATGTGCTCATATTTACAGATATTGTACTTTCAGAATCCAATGACAAGCCTCAACACACACACACACAAACAGTGAAGACTGAAAATATATTTATATAATACAAGAGCAAAACTACGATGTTATAGATGAAGGCATGAAACTTCTGCCAGACATAAAAAGCCAATAAAGTTTCTTCTATTTTGACTTTACACTAGGTGCGAGAAGCAGACCACAAATAAGTTCACTAAGAAATACAAGTTAGACTGCAATACAACGCAACAGCCAATGTTCCTAACTTTAAGGCTGTCTAACATAGCCAGCTCACCGTACTGCGTATAGGAGCAAATGGGCAGTCTACAAGACACAAAGAACTTGTGGATTATGAGTGTGCTTGTTGCTGACATCTATTATTCGAAATGAAGAAAACCTTTCAAAAATGCACTTCATCAGGGGAAATAATCATACGCAACAAACACAACGGGCTCCTACAGGTGCCACCAACACTCACCATTATTGTTGATACCAGTGTCTTGCCGGATGGATATGCTGCGTCCTGCACAGAACACCAAAGGAGCGCTCCATGACTTGGATTGCATGTGGGCTAGCTGCATCGCTCTGCTGCTGAAATAGGCTAGCCACAGACAGAGAAATGAGAAGCCATGGCTTTGAAACACACTGAATGTCCCCTTTAGAGATCAACAATGCATACTTAGGTCAGGTACAATTTGTAGAAAAATGTATATCACTATGCAATCGTGGTGAACATGTTCGGCTGAAACATAAGCAACAGCACTGAGAAAGAAAAAGCTACATTAGGTAAAAGATGCAATTACTGGCCCTATGTCATCTGAAGCTTCTTCAATAGGTCTTCCTCTTTACAAGTTGTGAACAGCCAGGCAATTTTCACCCACTTGCTATTTCCTTCCAGAGCACATGATCCACAGAGGGAGTCACAAGCTCGAGAGCTCAATAAGGAATCAAAGTATTTGTGCTCGTTTCAAAGCACAAGCTTTTGAGCCTCAGATTATTGGAGTTTCATTCATAAGCTGCAGGCTTTCAGCTTTCAACATTCTCAATTATCTTGCAATTTAGTTCCATAAATGTTGAATAACAATTATGTGTAAGAGTATTACAGGTATCCACTGAAAGCAACCATGCTTGGGTTTTCAATTTGTGCACAGTAAGGGGTGTTCACGTAATCGTATGTATTAAAGAAAAACTAACCTTGCAGCCAGCCGTTAGGCAGTTTTGTGCGCTCGAAGCTCCCAAGCAGATCGCAGTCCTTCCAGATGAGGCTGCCATGCTTGCTTCCACGCCCCATCCGCTGAATGATAACAGTCCCACCAGTGACACAGGCTTGCATAGTTAGGGAGAACGCGTCCTTCCTATTTTTGTACAGGTGCTCCAAGTAATGATGAGGATTCATGTGCCAGAATGTTCAACCGATGAATCACAGGACCTTAACAAACCAATCTCTGCGATCTGTAAAGAGCCAAAAACGAGATATTTAAAAACAATCATTAAAGCACTCACTTCTAATACTTATTTGAGGAAGCTATCACTTCGTTAATGTGACCAAAATCTGCTATAATCACTTTCAAATAAACTGAAGCCTCATGTAAAATTTACGTACCGCAATATATATGTCCTACTGAAGTATAGTACTAGCACAGTGGTAATCGTCTATAGAACTAATTTTCCAAAATAACATAAATTTTTTAAGTGCAACCTGGCTTCTGAAAAATAAATTCACATTAACTTTCCAACTATCAAACGTGGTCAATCGACAGGCCCAACCTCATAATCAAACAAGAGCTCACTTGTATCAAATCACAAAAAACTTTTTATGTATTTGCTTCATAATATATGTATGTATATAACAGTAGTAGTATATTTTTCATGCTTCAACTTACCATAGAGAAACATTACATCTGATGGGCTTAAAAACTTGCACACGTTATAGAACTGCGTGAATTATAGTACTGGTGAAATTTAGTTCTGCAAGGTGAACTCACCGATAACAGCATTTAGTAGCCGTCGGTGTCATGAGGAACCAAGTACGGCCAACAGGCAAAGGGCATCTGCAGACTGGAAGCTGCCAATGACAGCAATGAAGGGCTGGCCAGGCGTGCACGTCCATTGATAAAGTGTAAGAACTGGCCATGACCGGCTGTTGTCAAGGCTCTAGTGCCGTGAAAAACGATGGCCAGACGAACTCGGAAACCTGTAGTTAGGCAATATTGGCCTACAACTTCATCCAAAGCAAGGCACCGGTGAAATCTTTGCTTTTTCTGGGGGCCGAAGGGAAGCTTGACGTTCACGGGCTCTCGCTGCCACATAGAACTCTCAAGTTGTTACCGAAGAACAGTCTAGGCGCGCTTCCAAAGTAACACGATCCACAACAGAATGTAGCATCTCGCGGTTTTGGTTGATCACATCACAGTGCTATGACTATGGTTATCACAAAAAGGAGAAGTGACGACTTAATAAACAAAAGCGCCAAGCTGCCCCACCACAACTTCGCCGGGCAAAACAGTTATCAACGCTGTCTTTCAATTTTCGGTCAAACGAGCACAGCTTGTTCACAAGTCTTGGAACATCAACACAGCACCACTGTTCACAACGAACATCGTTTTACTCCCGAACAGTAAGTACATTGCTCTCAAGTAAATAGAAGCGTACGGGCTAACTAGTGGCGAAGCAAGAACCAAGCGCGTAGTTCATACGTTTCCGTACGTACTTGGGGTCACTCAAGTAACGTGTCAAAACGCTGTCAATCCGAAATGTCGCACAGCACCCAACTGAAAGATTGGAAAGTCAAGCGAACGAACTGTTACCGGCACACAAACACACATTGCAGGCTTCTCGAGTGCTAGTTGCCGTCGATACATCGACGCCGATCCCCGCTTGATAACCACACCGACGCACAGGCTTCGCTGCGCTTCACCGTACACCATTGCACTGCCACAGCTTTCCGCACTGCTCACACGCACTGAAAGAGCTGCTGTAATCACAACACATCCGGTCAAACGCTGAAGTAACTCGTGCGAGAAGCATTTGCTGAAAGTCGCACCGACCGATATGCTGTTTACGACGCCATGTTGTTTTCGACAATTGCATCGCACGTAAGAGAGCTCTTAGAAAGTACTTGCACTATTTTCACGGCGTGAAAAAAAATTTCTCTTATGTGCGAGGGGGGTGATATGACGAACAGGACAGGCGTGCCAGATGAAAGAAGTGTTTTGGCAACGTCACGGAGTGAGCTGATGTAGAGGGTATTGCTTCACAACCAATAACAAGCTGTGCCTGTCGGCCAAGCCGTCGTCTGCTCGCGTTTGTCGTCTGCTTCGATCAGAGCATGCGACAGGGGATTCGCCTTCGCAACGCTATTATTCTCAGGTCAAGTGGTCACTACGTCGCACAAAATACATGTCAGTGGCTCGCTCTACCTTTGAATGATGTTTGTGCGCCAAGGTAAATGACTGGTAATTGACGCAGGGATGAATTCAGCCAAGGTTTGCTCCAGAATCGTGAAGGTTTGCATATTTTCGGTGTCATACAAAGTTACTAGGGTCATTTCATTCCGATTGCTTGCCATAATATCACGGTCCATATCGGTGTCTGAACAGTGAAGGTGAAGATGCATGATTTGTTTGTAGTTCCATGCGTAATCACGCGCACCCCTAATACGCTTTGGTTTACAAAGTACGCTTTGTTCCACATCCTCCCAAAGTGTATCGACAGCTGTATTTCAGAGATCGCAACCATTAAACGGTTAGAGCCAATGAAAGTACACTAGAGCACAAACTTTAAGAACCACTCACTGGAAACTTTCTCTCATTTTTATTTCCAATAGCTTGCAAAGAATGTGCTCCCATTAACCTCTTTGGTGGTAATTTCCACCAATGAGGCAAGGATCTCGAGTCGCACTTTCAATTGGATGAGATGGGGCGCAACACAACAACATAACAAATAAGGTTGATCGTATGTCATGTCGCGTTCGAATGCACCGACCATTCACGTATCACATTGGTTTTCATCCAACCACAAATCTTTACATGCGTAGTTTTATGCCATTGACGCCCAATAGAATTCTTCAATTACGGCGACTTCGAACTTATTGGACGGTGGTGGTTGTCAACACCATCCACTGCGTACAAGGGAAACAACACGCGAAGCTTAAAGTGCCGAAAGAGATAAAAGCGCACCAGCAGTCATCAGGCAGCCCTTAATGGGCGTGAATTAACTCAAAACCAGCCAGGGCAGCAAAGTATACTGCTGTGGCAGCAGGTTCTAAGTAGCCACATTGTTCCTAAGAGTGGTCCGGACCACTCTTGGGATTTTCTCTCAGCCATGCTGTTTTTACGCAAAATTTCGCTTCGTGAATCCACTTACGCGCACTTTTCGGTGACGTAAGCAAATATAGCAACTGCATCACCATCGCTGACATGTTCCCGGGCAGTCACAGCGCGCTTTATTTGCAGCGGCCGATGTGACAACTATGGCCTCTTACGACGTTTTTTCGTTTCGTGAATCGACTTACGCAACAATATTTCTCTTGCGCAAAAATTTTTTCGTAAGTGAGCTTTGTGAATCCGGGCCCTGAATCATTTCCATCACTGTTGGAGATTTATTTAGCGACATTGCAATAAATCCTCTGCTATCTTTGCCTTAATAAAGGTTGAAACAGTGTATAGTGCATGTGCTCACACATTGCTGCACGTGCTTAACCGCCTACATCTGTATATCAATGTTACCGTTTTTTTCAGTAAAACACAAGTGGATAGTTCGTTTACTGCTTTATACTGTTATACTGTTGTTTTGGTGGTTTGTGTTGCATATTTTCCATTTATTTCATCTCTGCGATATGAAATGTTATTTGCTCTGTGCGCCATCTCCTGTATAGGCCTGAAAAGGCCCACAGTATTGAATAAATAAATAAGTGTTAGGCCGGTGGCACTTCAGGCACGCTCGCCACTTGCACGTTCAGTGCGACTTCTACGGCTCATGACCCCTCTGGCATATCGGGCTCCATGATGGCTACATCGCCGCAATACTGGAGTCTGCTATGGCCACGGAAATTGTCACGGCCGCTATTTGGCCCCAGATCACCGAAGCTTCGCCGTCGACGATGTCTAGAGGCGACATTTCATCAACCTCAGCGCTCTGCGTGTCGTGCCACCAGCCACTAATGTCACCCTCAATGCATCCCGCAAAAAATAGTGCTATGCAACAGCTACGACCGAACCTGCAGGATGCTGCAACCATCACCGATAGTCATGAGAACCGTCCGTTTGGCTCGCCACTCGTAGAGCAGACCACGTACGCCATGCCAGACACGCAGGGAGACGATTCGCCAGCCACCCCGCACACGCACAATCTCCTGCACCTACTGAACTTCCGATTACAGCTGATGCGCTTTGTAGTCATGACATGTCAGTAAGTTTTCATGACGTCCATCTACCGCATACTCTTCACGGCTCATCTGCATACACAACAGACAAAACAGCACCTGCAGCCAGCAATCTGCCGTCACCATCTGCTACCGGCACCGTCAACACGCCACCTGCGTTGCCCACCAATCTCGGCGACGTTCGCACCAACCTATAGCTAAACCAGCTGGCCTAGACATGCTATGCCTACGAGCCACTCCGTTTTTCCGACATCTTGGCCCAAGTGCACGCAGTAATCGCCAGCACCGCATGAGCTTGTGTGTATGCTAATTTCGTTGTGCAGTACTGCGTGATTTTTCAGCCCACGACTCATTTTCACGCTATCCATTTCGATCGCTCCTTCCAACAGCGTGCCTTCGTCGTGACCCTCGTCCGCTGTGCCATTCCCAGAGCCGCCCACCAGAGACCCACTGGTTCCCAATGGCCCGTCTACGTTGACGACAGGAACTGCCCATGAACACTTTCTTTTCACGGCATAGACTCTCTTTTATACACGCGCCGATAGTTTTTTCTCCCGGGCTCATTTCTGCAGGGGAGGGGGGGAGAGGGAGTATCTGTAGCGCCTTGATTATTATCAATTGTCATCATTACTGCTTAGCCACAGTGCTGCGCCTTTCGCACTGCTCGCGCTTGGAGCCCAAGGCGCGTGCTAGAGGCAGCGAATCCTGTCGCCTGGCGGCACAGACGCAGGCAGTCACCGCTACTCTGCCTAGGCCCTGTAGAATAAAGTTCAAAGATCGGCATGGCCACGTCGGCTGCTGTTACGTCGTCTCTCTGCCTCTCACTGCAGGCGGAGCTTGGAAAAGGCCCTTGCCCTGCAGTGGTCGTTGTCGGGCTGCTGCTGCTGCTGATGATGATGATGGTGACAACTGGCTTCAACTTGATAGAACAATGAAAGGTGGAGGCGTTGAATTACTAATTAAAAACCTATAAAAATTTACAGCAACTTTGTATCAGTGGAGCGAGCACGTGTCGTGCAAGCTATTTATGCATGAATATGCCTGAATTGTCGGCATTTACTGAGCCCCTGGAAGCCCGAATTGTTTCTTTGAAAAGCTTGATGGTTAGTTATATCACGTTGCCAACGCTAGGTGTAGGCTTATTCAACTGGTGATCCTAATTTTCTGGCATTCATTTGGGATTTCCCTATTGCAATTATTAACAATAGGCATGTCACCAAACACATGTTAGAAATAATGAATAAGTACGACTTGATTCGAGTGGCCAGTGAACCAAGGAGAATACAAGCCCAATCCCTAGGGATACTACATTTGTTATTACAATGGCAACATACGTTTCATTGCAGATTAGATGCATCAGACGGAATTTACGATCACAGCTGGTCGTAACTACACTAAATACTAACGAATAGGGCTTACAAGTTCTTACTTGTTACGCTGGATATTGTAGCGATGACTGCTGGGGAAGGAGATACATGCGTATCAAGTTATCAAGATTTTCACGACAATGAATCACTGATGAAGTGTGCTGACTGCCTTCAGAACTACCATTTGGTAAATCTGCCGGGATAACTGAACGCGTGTACAAGGGTAAAAATAGAGATGTGAGAAGGGAGCTGAAATGTCCCGCATGTCGTATATCTGCGTCTCGCGGCTATTCTAGCACCGATAAACAGTCTGCTGCGCAGTTGACAGCTCTCAGCAAGCAACTGAGTGAAACAACTAAGAACCTGGGCATACTTACAACAAAAGTAGACGACCTCTCCGTTCTAAAACAAACAGTAGCAAACATTGAAAAGTTAGCGCAATACATTTCAGAAAAGCATGATAAGTTGCTTGAAGTATCTACAAGACATGACAAAGACACTCAGAGCCTTCGAAAAAGAGTCGATGCTGTCGAAAGAGCCAAGAAAAACAAGAAATAACCAAACTAAAGCAAGAATTGAACGATTGGCAGCAGTATAGCCGACGCCACAACTTGGAGGTCCATGGCTTGCCCTACAGCGAAAACGAGAGCCTTCGTGAAAAACTGGACAACCTTGCTCAAAGGCTTGGATTACCACCCTTAAGCGACAATAACTCAGAAACATTCCATCATCTTCCGCTCGGCAAAAAGAAAGACAAAGTGCCAGTTACACTAATACGCTTTCATGCGTTGGCTACCAAAGATGCCAGGCTTGCAAAACGTGGTAGTCTGAAAGACATTGGAGAAAATATTCGGTTTTTTCCCAATCTGACGGCCCTGAAAAAAATTGCTGTGGCTTGCTACAGAAAAAGCGGGAAGGCAAACTATCGCTTCATGTGGTCTTCCTAGTGCAGGATCTTTGCAAGAAGAGAACTTAACGCCCGTGCGATAAGGATCGCCTCAGAAGACGATGTAGCTAAGATCTCGTGAACTGCTGCCAACAGCAGCAAGAAGTGACTGTAATCTTCAGTAGCCATGACGTCGTACTTTGATGCAGACCTCTTTAATAATTTAATAAGAGACGATAGTCACCCTCCTAATGGAACCCTTTTCCTATACCCTTTAAACGCGCAAAGTCTTAAAACACAGCAGAGTAATCTGAGCCAAATTTGCAAATAATAAAATACTGCTTTGACATCACTGGCTTCTCAGAGACTTGGTTTAGATCCAATATGGATGTCAGGCATTTTCCTGGGTACAACAACATTTCTATGTTCCGTGAAAATAAACGGGGAGGTGGTGTTGCCCTGTATGTAAAAACAAACATGCTTTATGACATTGTTCATTAGTTTACTGTTATCAATGATGCCTATGAAGCAATTTGTATTGTTACTAACAAGATCGCTGTTCTTTTATTATATCGTCGTCCTCATAGTGAAGTAGAAACATTTTTAGAATTTGTTGAGCGTTTTTTGAATTTGCTGCTCTCAACAAATGCATTGTGATAATATTTGGTGATCTAAATATAGATTTGCTTGCAAACAGCAATGTTAAAACAAATCTGATTGAGGTAGTGTCGTCTTATGGGTGTGAAAATGTCGGTAATCAACCCACAAGGGTCACTAAACAATCTGCCAGGTTGCTTGATGTCAGTTTTACAAGTTTTCATCCAGAAAACATAGTGTCTGGTGTGTTTTCGTCGGGAGTGAGTGACCACTTGCCATTTTTCGGTCTTTTCACCCTAAAAAAAACTATCAAAATCTAATTACACGCGTCGGATAATAAACCCCACTAGCATTACGAACTTCTGTTCTTTAATGAGTGAAAGTAGCTGGGATGAATTGTACCGCGAATATGATACATCAAAAGCCTATGATACCTTTATTCAACAATCAGTGAGAACTATATTTACGCTTTTCCACGTGTCATGGTTAAGAAGCACAGAGAAGCTAGAAAAGAGTGGATCACACCGTCATTATTTTAACGCATTAAAGAAAAAGACTTCATGTTCGCTCGTGTCCTGCAAACAAAGAATCAGGCAGATTTAGTCAAGTTTAAAAAGTATAGGAATATTTTAAGCATGGACCTAAAGAAGGCCAAAAATGCATATTATCAAAATAAGACTTTGCCGCTAATTCTTAACCCCAAACGGCTTTGGGGTGCTGTTGACAAAATTATAGGAATTGAACGACCACGTATACCTACTGAACTACACAGAAATGGAACAGCCATCGCTGGCACGACGCTTGCAAATCAGCTTAATATGCATTTTTGACATCAGGTGCTTTTCTTGGCCCCAAGGTAGCATCATCTTCGAAATCTGCTATTTTCTACATTCCTACAGCCTACAAGGATTCTATGTTTTTAACACCTCCCTCAGATGTAGAAATGGCATCTGCGGTGTTCGAACTGAAAGACACTTGCTCGCCCGGTTACGATAAAATCAGCGTTTCGCCTATTAAAGCTCCTATCTGTGACATTTCTGCCCCACTAACTTATATCTGCAGCAAAATGTTGGATACTGGCATTTTCCCTAGAAAATGAAGGTTGCGCGTGTTACTGTCATACATAAAGGTGGCAGTAGAAATAACTTGAATAATTATCGACCAATATTAGTACTGCCTTTTTTTCAAAAATCGCAGAGTGCATTATTTATAAACGATTGTAGGAGTTTATTCAAGTTAAAAATATTATCTCGAAACACCAGTACGGCTTTCAATGTTGAAAATCAATGGAATCTGCTCTGCTGCAGGTAAAAGCAAAGATACTTAGTAATTTCGAACAGCGATATTTTACAGTTGGAATTTTTCTCGACTTACGAAAAGCGTTTGATTCGATCAAACACCAAATTTTGTTTCATAAGCTAACGACATATGGTATACGTGGACTGGCCCTCACAAGGATAAAGAGTTACCTCGAAGGCAGAATGCAATATACACAGCTTCAGGAATTAAAGTCAGACTTGGGTAAAATAAACTTTGGGGTCCCACAGAGATCTACTTTGGGTCCTTTGCTCTTTCTTTTATATAATATAGATATTGCTAACATTTCTTTTACTCCCGCCATTGCTACGTACGCCGATGACACTAACGTTTTCTTTTCTGGTCCAGATCTAAATTTATTAGAGCACCATGTTAATATCTGGCTAAACGAACTTCATACCTGGCTTAATGTGAACGAAATAAACTTAAAAGTAAAGAAAACACAGTAGGTAATATTTCGTCCAAAAAATAAACCACTTCTTCATATAGTAGAATTGAGTATCAATAACAATATAATAACGCCCGTCAACTCTTGCCACTTCTAGGGAGTCGTTTTTAGGTTTGACCTCAGCTGGTCTGAGCACATAAATCATGTTCCTGCTAAGCTATCTAGATCTCTTGCTATGTTATACAGGCTAAAATATCTATTGCAGTTGCGTGTTAGAAAACAATTGTGCTTCGCTTTTATTCATTCCCACTTAACATATTGTCACCTAGTCTGGGGTACGTGCAACAATACGGATGCTGAATGTGTTTCCTCTATACAAAAAAGGAGCCTAAAAATGATTTCTTCCCATCCTCGCCCATCAACTGACTCTCTGTATAAAAGTCTGAACGTGCCACCATTCTCAGAGTTATATCAGCTTTCTTTGGCAGCAATGATTTTCCGCGAATTCAAACGTGATCGCACCACGTTCTCAAGCAAATATCTAAACAGACAAGCGGCATAAGACCTTCGCACAATTTCATTGACGGGATCCAGACCAAGAACTAATTATGGTATCAAAATTATAGATTATCAGATTATTTCATTGCTGAATGCATACCTACCCCTAATCGAACTGGCTAATGAGAACTCAAGTATGTCTCGTTTTAAAAAACAAGTAAAGCTACTTTTCTTGCCTCCTTGAAATTACAATTGTTTTGCTTTGAACACGAAAATATTGCTACGATACTGAGGGAGCGCGTGGAAGAAGAGGAGAACGAGTGTCTCACGGCTGCCAAAATGACAATTCTTTAGAGTTCAGGGTGAGCTTAGCTCTCTCAAGGCAGGTGAGAACAATGTCTAGACGATGGTTGTGTTCATCGAATGTACGGCCAAAAATTATAATATCATCCAGGCAGCAAAGACGAACTCTCCACTTTAGTCCACGTAACACAGAGTCCATGAAGCGCTCAAATGTGGCTGGAGCGTTGCATAGGCCAAACGACATTACATTGGATTCAAATAGACCATCTGGGGTTATGAAGGCCGTTTTCTTTTTGTCATTCGGGTGCATGGAAATTCTCCAATAACGAGATCTCAAATCCACGGAGGAGAAGTACGATGCCGAATGTAAACAATCGATGACATCATCAATCCTGGGAAGCGGGTAGACATCCTTTTTAGTAACAGAGTTGAGCCGTCTGTAATCCACGCAGAATTGCCATGTACCATCCTTCTTTTGGACAAGAATCACAGGGGCAGCCCAAGGGCTACACGACTCTTGGATGACGCTTTTCTTTAACATCTCTTCTACCTGTTGAGTAATGACCTTGCGCTCCGCAGATGAGACACGGTATGGTTTCTGCCGGATAGGGTGAGCGGATGCTGTGTCAATTCCATGGCGAGTACGCGTCTCAGTACACCTATTTGCTCTTTTTTCTGCGCAAAGTCAAATATAGTAGCGTGCTTCGCAAGGACATCAACCAAAGCTTGATGTTTTTCTGATGATAGCGACTTGTTTACCATACTCAGAAAGTTGGCTTCTGTATGGTACGTTGCACGAATAGGATCTACTCTCTCGTCACTTGAAGATGCAATAAAACTGGTCGCATTTTTTTGTTCAAAGCGGGCGAGTCACATTCCGCAGGGTAGCATATTAGGTTCATTTGAATAGTTCGACACCCATAAGGCCGATCGCCTATCACTGATCGACAGAACACAATGTGGAACGAGCACATTTTTCTTGGTGCAATTGAGAGGAATGGGCTCCACAAGAACATCAAACTTTACGGCGTCCGAGGCAGAGGCGTCAACGCGTACGGTCTTCATCGAGTTGGGCGGCAAGACAACATCCTCAATGACGGTGATAGATCCTTGACAGCACCTAGGATCGTCAGTGAATGCCGATAGCATAATCTCGCCAGCACCGCAATCTACAGTAGCCCCGCACTCGCGTAGAAAATCGATGCCCAAAATGATGTCATGGGTGGAGCTGGTCAGGACGGCGAGTTCAGCCTCGAAGACCTTGTCATTAAAAGTGACACTAACAACACACACACCGATCGGGCACAATGGCTCCCCGCTCACTGCACGAAATGATGCACAGCTGTCCCAGCGTAACATCACTTTATGTCCTAGCCGCAATTTGAAGTTAAGACTCATCACTTGAACAGCTGCTCCAGTATCTATCAAAGACACCGTAGGAAGTCCATCAATAAGCACGGGGACCTTATTTTGCGTCATAAAAACGGGTGAAGGCATAGGCGGATGTAGCGGCAAATGTTCGACGACCTCACCTCCATTAGCCGCACCACCTAGTTTCCCAGAGGCGGGGAGGAGACGCGTCGACCAGGAGATGGAAACGGAACCGGCGTGTTGTGGGGGGCGTCAAGCTTCGCACGAAGGAAGGCGAGTCGTTGCGTAAATTCCGGTGGAAATTGCGTCCTACATGTGTATCACTGTGGGTCGTTTGCTGGAAGCCGTTCCCAACGTACGCGTCCCGCAACGTACGCGCCAGCGGTTTCATCGAGAAGAAGCTGATGGTCCCTCGTAGTAGCGCTGCTGGGGGCACCGTAACAATATGTAATTTTGTATATTTATGTAACTTTATAAAGCTGTTAAACATGAACAATGTAAACTTTGTATATTTTTGTACTAATGTGTTTTTTAGTGTTTGTTGTTTGTTTATATAGGTTGTGCAATGAGCATTGTACTTATTTTTCTGATTTTGCTCCTGGCTGTCCGACGTGTAAGTCCGGGGTGAAGGCCTCGTCAAGAGACATACGAGTCTCTTTTTGCCTTGTCTCGTGGACATATTTCATGTCATGTAACTATGTCCGGAATAAACTGAAACTGAACTCAACTGAACTGAACTGAACTGAAGTAGACTAAAAAGTTCAAATTCGTGATTTTGTTTACATTGGTGATGCTTTTAATCTAGACTGTTTGAAAATGGCCTTCGATGTCATATCTCACATAATTGATGAAGATGCGCTACGGGAGAATTTCGCGACGGTCGTTAAGAAGTGTTTCTCACTTTTCGTGTCAACGAAGCTGAAACGCCTGCAGAAATATAATAACTAGGTAACTCGCAATATTATTCACTTGAAATTGTGATTACGGCATGTCAGGCGTAAGATCTTACAAATTCTAGAAGTTATTGCCAATCGTAGTAATATTGTTAGAACGAATTTAAAGGCACGTGAAAAGCATTCCTTATCTCAAGCATTGAGAGAGTATATGAAACGATTAGCTGAGAAGGTTGGACGACAGAGACACAGCGGGCCAAGTTCTCAGAGGCGAGGCAGTGGACCAATTAGGTATGTGCCCACCCAGCCGTCGGCTACTCCCTTGTCGGAAAAGGGAGGTCATGCATCTCGCTACAAATCAAATTTAACCGGTGTTACTGTGAACGAAAGCTCGTGTACTGATTCCGTCTTTCTTGGTCAAGAATTTAATACCAATTTCAACTCCTTATTTACCAGAAACGTAGGTAATTAGCCTCGTAGTATGTGTGAGAAACGAAGTAATGACAAGCGTATAATTATTTTTCCGGGAGGTATTTTGTCCTTGTTGCTAAACTTAGTCTCAATAATATCAACAGGGTCCTGATACGTTGCCCAATCGCTTTTTAAAACAACAGTCTGAATGGGTTTTGCAATTCTTCTTTGGATATTTGATGTATCGCTACAAGAAGGGAAGCTGCTAAAGAACTGGCTGATGGCTAGAGTAGAGGCTGTATTAAAATTTGAAGAAAAATAAACTGAAGCTAATAACCGCCCGATCTCTTCCACAATTCCAGGACTCAAATATTACAGCTTATCGTTTCTAAACAATTATTGTAGTATATTGAATATAATAAACTCTTCTACAAGCTGAAATCGTAAGGTTGTAGCGCAGCCAAGTTTGAGCATGAAAAAAGAAGGCAGTTAAGAAGGGAAATACAGACGACAGGATTCTCCACTGGCTTCTTTTCTTCACGTTCAAACAGAGCTGCGCTATATCATTACAGATTAAGCATGCACCAACTTGCCCAATCTGCAGTAATTCTCTTCTACAAGCATCAAGATTTTTTCTACAAACGCCTAATAACTGTCGCCCAGCTTTTTGAAACAATACCCACATTCAAAACTGCACCTAAATGTAGAGGGCAAATATATATGACCATGATAGGTTTTTCAAAGGCATTTGACACAATTTGCACACAAAACTGATCAAAACAATGCATGAGCCTGGTGTTGCTGCAGAGATCACAAAGTAGGTCACTTCCTCATTGGCGTAACAGACTACAATTTGTAGAAATTCTCGGAGCTGGTCGCATACGTTGCCTGTTTTATCTGGAGTGCCGCAAGTATCAGTGTGGAATCCAAATTCATTAGGGTTGCACAATAAACATATTGCGAAAGCTGTTTTTTGTTCCGTTGATGTGAGACTGTTTGTGGATGACCATGTGTTCAATACTCGCGTAAAAGCGTCGCTGACCAGGTTTTGCTCAATAGCGATTTGTGTGCTGTCGACGAGTGGTGTTAAAAATTGGATAAGATAAAATTCAGCTATTCGCGCTTTCAAGCGTGGTGTCGTCTCCAAGAGAGCCCAGCGCGTGCTCCAGAGCGGTGGCTGCGACGCTTTGAAGCCCTACGTACTGATTCGGTTTCCTGCACACGTTGAACAGGTCTAAGGTGCTCCCCCCAACCTCAACGAGTCTGCCCACGAGACCGCACGCGCGCTAACCGACTGCACTGGTTCCGGGCAATGATTCGGAGCCAACAGGGTTGTGGAAAACAGGGAAGTATCTGCCACGTAAAACGAAATGAGAAAACAGTTTTACATCGCGGGAAAACTATATCCACTCCCTCATCCATAACTTGATAGGCCACAGGCCCTTACGCTCAGAATACTGCAGACCGACACGTACCCTAACCTCAGATTTCTTCACGCCATTTATCCTGACGTGTTCGCCAATGACGCTTGCCCCGCATATGGGGATGTATCCGCGCTGGCGCACATGCTCTGGGAGTACAAGGCAATGTACACTAACCCCGACACTACATCGGTCAGGTGGAAGGCGGCCCTACGCAGCTACCTTCTGGCCGGCCAACTTTGGGCCGTTCAGCAGGCCCGTGGAGCAGCCTAATGGTGCCGACGTAGGAGTGACGCGCTGCGCGCTTACGCGCGCGGTGCGCCTTGCAGGACCAAAATAAAGCTTCGCAACCAATGATAAAACTACAGCATATCCACGGAGTGAATGATGGTGAGTGGGGCGAAGCACTGCAGGATTTCATAGCTAAACCGTGAACCATCCGTGAATATTGCCCCACTATATCATCAAACACGTGACAAACACTGCGTATATTATCTCACCGATGATTTGTAAGCCGTTCAAAATCACGCAGTTTGTTTCATTACGTCACAATATTAAAGACATATCAGGGTAACCACACTAAAACAAATGTTGTCACTCGCATCGCTCGCTTCACGTCGCATAACCTCTCGTATCTGCCTTCATTCACACATTCTTTTACTTTAGCAGGTCGGGACACCCTCTCCTAAAACGCCCATTAAGAATGTCCTCTCGCCTGTCCCATACGCGCCCTCTGATGACCATAAAATGCCGGACGACGGCGATGAGCAGCTAATTTTTCCCCCATGCCTAACACTCTGGAATGCACTGCCAGATAACATAGTTTCTTGCAGGGACCACTCAACATTTCGGGAAAAACTAACTCTTTTCCAAAATCCAAATACGATGTCCTAACAGCACGTTTATAGTTGTTTTACTGTTCTCCCAGAATTTTTTATCGCCTGTGATGACGTCTATTGAACCGGAGAAGTCGCAACGACGTCGCATTATTTCAAATGTGACCGAGACCAAGCATATTCAAAATATTTGTGGTTCGGCTGAATGCAAGCTTCACTTTCTGCGGCGAAAGCTAACAGGTAATCTGCCTGAAACAAAACTCAGGGCTTACGAAACAGTAGTTGGCATAACTCTAGAGCATGCCAGTATTGTAGGAGACACACACAGTCAAAAGCATGTTGATGAGCGAAGAAGGATCCAGCGTATGACAGCCAGGTTTCTTTATTTGTGCTTCAAGAGGACGCAATCAGTGACCGTTTACTTCACATGGCTAACCTTTCGAAGCTTTCTAAGCGTAGAAATATTGCACGTTGAAGTTTTTAGATCAAATTCCATACAAAACACTTAACATAGGTCGATGTTTGTACTTGTACATCCTAGGCTGAGCATCACTGCGCATAAACGTCCCTGTGTTTATTTACCCTATGCTACGAGAATTGATGTGTTCAAGGTTTCGTTCTTTTCTCGTACGATCGTTGACTTTAAAAAGCTCGATGCCCGTATATATTTTAATTGTGAGTCACCTGAACTTGTTCGCTGTTATTTAAGATTTATTTGTCTATACTTATATATGTTATTATTGTGAATTGCGCATTCCCACTACCGTAACAGACCGCGAGGGCTTACCGTGTTGTAATTAAAATTGATAAAAAATAAACAACGTAGCTTACTGTCGCCAATGGTTTACACAAACTATGGCATACAGACAGCGCTTCTTTTCTCCTATTCACGTTTGGAATTTGCTTCTAAGCTCAATAAAAGTGGCCGCAATATAACGCCATTCATATATTATTTAAAGAAATCTCCATCTGAACATCTTTGCTAGCAATTATTGGAATCACCTTATTATTCTTTTTTTCTTTCTTTCATTTTTCTTGGGTATTTTTCACCAATTCTATGTTTTCTCCCTTTAGTGTTGTGTAGTTTGTTTTACGCTTTGTCTACATGAAGTTTCCGTCAATTTGTTTTGTTTTGTATCATTCTTTTGCTTTCTGTACTATTGTTGTATTCAATTCTCTGAAATTATCTTTCCAGTTTTTTTCTTTCTACTTTTTTAAACTCGTGTTTTTAATGTGCTCTTTATGTTCGCTATCTGCTTGCCCTGTATTCAATCATTACAATATCGCTAGGAGGTCGCCCTTACAATGTTTACTTCAGGAGCTCCTACTTATGAACAATGCCACTTGTATTTTCAAGATGTAACAATAAACTTCAAAAATAACGAGCGGAAGCGCCAAAGCCCAGTTAATAACGATAAGCACTGAAATCGCTACCTGTGCACTTATGCAATCAGCAGTGTTGTACACGTCACCAAAAAATTAACTAAATACATTAATCCTTTGTCAAACAAAAAAGTGACACGTTCACGCTATTGTTCCGCAGTAAATTTTAATCAATGTGTGTTTGCTGCAGGACTGCAGAAAAACAAATTTTATATCTTAAATTCACGTTAGGCACTAAGCGTTCAATTCAAACAGGGATTATACTCAATGAACAATTAACACAATTACTTGTGCAAATCTTAAGATACCACATCTTATCAGTTATTGTTTTAGTAACCTGAAGATGCTTGTAGGGTTGCATGTGATAGTTTCTTATTGTGGCACACGTTAAAACCATTTTCTTCATTGGACATTATACGCATTATCTGATTAATTCAACCACGATATCAGCAAAAAAAGTTTCACTGAGCTCTCAAGAAATGTACCGTAGTTGGCTTTTTTCGTGTCTGAACAGCTCCTCCAGTAGAGACCATCAAAAGCTAAATCCGAAATTACCCTTCACGTGCCTTTAGACAATCGCTCTCATTGGTGGAGGTAGGCGGAAACATCCACACGTTTGTGACACCGGATGTGCCTTGGTTCACGCCTATTGCGGAGTTTCGGCCACCAGAAATCATGCACATAAACAGACTACCTATCCATAAAAGGCCGACAATGACGATGAGCTCGTAGAATCGAAACAGCTACGCAAACGTGTATCGTAAAAAAATTCTTTAACAGTCCAGTGACGGAAAAAAAATGTGCGTAAAATTTTTGTTCAATTTAACCTGTATACATACCCGAACAATTTGCGAGCGTATATGTGAAAAGCTTCTAGATAAGTCTCGCTCGCTCAGGAGTTCAATAACCAGAAACGTATACTGGCGCTGCACAGAGAAAAAAGCAAACTTTGGTTTCAAAACAAAGTAGCTAATTCTCATCAAATTTGTAGCAACTGCTGGGCAGCAACAATCATACAATTCCGCAAGCTTTTGCATGTTTAAAAAGTTATAATATTATCCCTACAAATTTAAGTGAATGCTAGGTTACTTTTCGTTGCGCATACATTTAGTACAGAAGGCGTCTTCTTTGTAACGGTGACATTCATGTGCTGCGTTGCCGTGGATATTTGAGAACGACGGGTATCTCTTATGTTGCATGTGTTCAACGTTTTCTGCCTCCCAAATTAAGCACTAAAAGAACCGAGTTTCTTGAAAGCGCAGTGGGTGGTACGTGCATAAAACATCAAGTACTCAAATCTAAAATACCAATTTTCGGATTCATGTCGATCGCTCTCGGAATCACCCATTCGCAATATTCTCGGTTGGAAGACCAACATGTGGGTACGTCTGTCGTGTGGCCACCTAGACTGTAACCGTAGTTAGCGATAGTGTTCGTGTGACAGTAATAATAATGGACGTTAGTTAAAACAGAGAGACGCTATTCCAGGTGGTGAGTAAAACAATAGTGTTTTCGCTGCGAAAAAAAATTGACGTTTGGTGTCCCACACAAATTCAGTCTTTAAGGTTTCTGTTCCTGCCGTGGGGTCATTCTATTTTATATGATACGCAACATTTAATTATTGGCTGCCTTTTGGGTGGGCCAGGATTCCATAAAAAGGCACCTACAGTAATTGGCGTTCAGGTCGTAGACCTATAACTTGTCAAAAAATGCCTGGCCTGCACGGAACGCGCAGCACTCTCATAGCAGTGGCAGATCCAGAGGGGAGAGGTAATGAGGATGATCAGCCCCCCCCCCCCCTCTCACAATGATTGTCAGCGACCCCTTTGCTTTTGTGTTTGTAGTTCACCTCCTACTACCATTTAGGAAAAATCAGTGAAACTACTGCCAGGGCATATTAACAGTCTCAATGCTATGAAGGGGCTTTTGTTTTCAAGTAAAAACAAAAAATTCATCACCACGCCTCTTTCTTGTGTGTTACTGTAGGTAAACGTCCCGTATGAAAAGAGTGACTGCACCCACCCCTTTGTCACAGCGAAAAGTAGAAGAGCGGCCTTTAGGAGCGTTTTTTTACCACTCTTTGGGTAGCTGCAGCAAGCACACTTGCAAGGTATGCACTACACTTGTGAAGGTCAATGAGTAGGCAGGCAATCGCTATGCCATCCTTCGTAATTTTTCGGGAAAGCGTGGTACCTGGTACACACTCGCAAGGAATTTTTATGTGGTGTGCCTCTCGATTATCATTAATTATGCCAGAAGCTTTTGTAATCCCCATAAATCCCCATAGTGGGTATGTGCCACAGTTATTAGGCGAACAAGATCAAGCGTTAGTAAATAGTTGGGGCATTCGACGACACATTCGTTGCGCAATTCGCAATATCTGACACCTGGTTGTTCTTTTGCTTCATTGTATTACACTAGAGTTCATTTACTATTCCACTATGAAACTCGTCCTGTTCCGTATTTACTTTTGTTCCTCGTTAATAGACCAATCGTAACCTTTCATTGAAGAAGTCTTTCAAGATGACTATCCGGTTATTGGCCAATCATCCAGCGTGGGTGTGCGCCACACTTTCAAGGAACTTTACTTGACTTGTTCCTTTGATGTTTATTTACGCTTTATTACTCATGTAACGCGATTCCTTTAACGACATGAAGCCTGCCTAGGACCAATTTGCAAGGACGTTCCGAAGACCGGCGTGCTGAGTGTATAGTGCTGCACTGGCATTGTGATCTCGGGTTCGAATTCGATTGTCTACTTGGTGTTCATATTTAATGGCTTTTTTATTTCGTGCGATAGTGGTTAAGAACACGGGCAGCGGAGGCGGACAACTACGGTGCACATGTGACCCATATTGTGATCTCATACCAGTTTTGGGTGTAAAATTTGATGCGGTGGCCCTTCACCACGCTGTGCTCAGTGAGCATACAACTTTGTTACAGGCACTCGCGGGCGTTGTTTTTGTCAGCGAAAGCTTTTATCAGATTAGAACACGGGTTACGCGGGTGCCGCAGTTGTCCCCCGCCGCCGTCGTGGGTGTCCGTAACCAGTATCAAAAGAAAAGAAAACTCAGTAAATGAAAAATTTCGCAGCATACCCACGAAGGGTATGATGATGATTAGGGCGAAGCGCTGGAAGGTTTCGTCGCTAAACCATGAACCACGTAGGAATATCGCTCACGACATCATCAAAAACGCGACAAACACTGTGCATATTTACACTACTTATATCATTCGTAAGTGGAAGCTATACGTCGCTTCAGTTCTAACTTCTTTATAACGGCTATATGGGCCTGTAATGAAGCGAACTGGAATGTTTGCAAAGACGAAGTAGTGGGCTATTTGCAAATGTGGAGGACACAGCGGGAGAATATATGCTTCTTTAACATGCACCTGGATACAAATACACGATGATCTGGCATTTCATATTGGCCACTTCTCAATAATAATTGCTTTATGGTCGGTGAGGTGGCGGATTGTTGATGAAGCATAGTGGGATGTTTGCAAGGACAAAACAGTGGGCAGTTGGCAAAGGTGGAACTATGGGCGGTCGCGTACATACTTAGAAGGAATGGACAGACCCACGCGTTTAGAAGCTTCGCCCCTAAAACACCATTGCAATGACACAATGGGATTCAAACTCAGGTCTGCTGTGTACTAGCCCAGTATTCTACCACCGATCAACGACAGTTTTTTTCTTTAATACTCACTTTTGCGCTTCGTACAATAATATTACAGTGCAAGAACAGCACATATGGAGGTAGCAAAGAGAATGGTTATAAAATTAGAATTCATTTATACGGATAAGTGGCTCAAGTTTTTCGAGCAAATCTGGAACTGGGCCTTTATTTCACAGTCTTTTATTAAGTTCGGGAGCATTTGGCGGAAATATTTATGAAGGGGCAGTGTATTGACGTCGGCATGGTGGCCTGCCAGGTACGTTTTCCAAATATTGTGAAGACCGAGCAACATAGCAGTATCTAAAAGTGCTCCGTCGTCTTCTTCATTAGCAGGTATAAACGTGATTGCGTAAGTATCTAGCGGTAAATCTTTTTTATAGTTCTCTGCAGCGTGTCACAGAAGAACACACCATCCCAACAATCCAGAAAGACATGTTTGATGGTTTCAGACTTACTACAGAAAAGACAGTGCGTGCCCCACAGTACAAACATACCCCTTCCTCCTTTTAACTGATAGAGTCCCTATATGAAGCTCAAAGAAAAACGATATTGAACTAGATGGGACAGCCATTTCTTTTCTCGGGCCAGTAAATTTTGGCCCCGTCATTCAGGATACAAATTCCTGCAAAGTGGCACCGGTAAACCGATGTCGAAAAGGTCTCTATACAAGCTCTCTTGTTTTGCTCCCGCTGTATAATTGCTAAAAAAACGTGTTAATAAAAAAAATGCATGCACCCACGACTTCTTTTCAATAACCACAAGGCACCCCATGCACGTAGTCTGGGGTGACAACGAGTGAATGTAGGACTCTTAGAAGGCTCAGCTAAATAACTGCACGTAGACATAGATCTATTGCGTTTCGCAGAAACATCAAACAACAAACGACCTGCTTTGCAAATAAATGCGATTGTCTGTGACTGCTGAACCGAACACGCCAAAAAGGTTAGTGAGACTAGCCCGTTCCCACACTGATCCCCATATAAATACTACAAACACACAGTGCAGCTTCTGCACGTTTACACTCGAGCAATGCAAAACCTGTAAGGTGTACCAGAGTTTGGAAACAAATAAAGTATTACATATGGTGGCCCACATGGAAATAGAAGTGTCCCATCCTCTAGCTTTACTCACTTTTTCCGTAGTTCAGTAGTTTGTCGCCGCCTGTACAGCTCAGTGTCACGATAAAATTCAAGCGGTACACCCAAATATTTCGCAGGCGGACAAAAGCAGCAACAGCGGCGAGAAACCAGCGTCAAACCTTCGGCAGCACCAGCCAGCAACATGGACGCTGCCAACAAACAACGGCAGTCCCGGAATAATTTTTCAGGACAGCGTCCCAGCCCCTCGTCAAGGACCAGTGCACTTGTCACGCAAGGTCAATGCAACCACAGTCCTACCAACCTCTCCCCCCAGTTCATGCCCCAACTGCGGTGAAGGAGGGCATCCGACGACCTCCTGCCCGGCACGAGCGGCAAAATGCAACTACTGCGGTTGTTACGAACATTTCGCAGTATTCTCTCGGAAAAAAGCTGCAGGTGAGTGAAAGAAGATGAGGCGTTCTTCTCTCAATATGGACAAGGAGGCGCATTTCGTAGGCGCGGTAAATGGGGAGCACTCGACGACCTCCTGCCCGGCACAAGCGGCGAAATGCAACTGCTGCGGTTGTAACGCAGTACGCTCAAGTTGTCAATAACGACACTTTGGTGTTCCGCTAACCTTGACTTGCATGCAGAAGTGTCTGTTGTACTCTGAACATTTTCGGGATTGCCTACCAAATTAGAGAAGTGCGCCATAGCTTTAACGGGCTCTGCGAATGAGCCAGTGCATGTTCTCGAAAAGGTTTTTGCCGCTATCCAGTGGAAACAACGCATTGTCCGACAAACAGTGTACGTGGTCTCACTTTTGCGCTCGATACTTTTGGGCATCCAATTGTCCGAATCCGTTCAGCTGATCAAGTTCACTGACTCAGTCAGTGGCGCGACGCGCATCAAAGCTTCTGACCCTCAGCTTTTCGGTAGTCTGGGAGTCCTGAAAGGGGAATACCATATCAGAGTGAAGCCAAACTCCATGCCTTTTGCTCTCCAGGTTGCTCGTCGCATTGCCTTACCCTTGCGGTATCGAGTTAAGAAGGAGCTCGAACGCATGGAATGAGACGGCGTAATGCGTGAAGTAGAAGAACCAACAGAGTGGTTCTGGAGACGTTCGTATTTGCGTTGACTCAACTAAATATAAGTGTACTTGGCGAGCGCTATGTTATGCCAACTGTGGAGATAGCCTTGGTCTGTTAGGTGAGGCATCGTGTTTTTCCAAGCTGAACGCTAATTCTCGATTTCATCAGATCAAGCTGTCGCCAGAAAGACAATTGTTAACTACCCTTATTACATCATTTGGTCGATATTGTTTTCAGAAGCTACCCTTTGGAATAAAGACAGCACCTGAGCTTTTTCTAAAGAAAATGTCGCAGATTCTGGAAAGAATCCCAGGCTTGGTAAACATGATGGATGATGTGCTCATTTATCGCTGTGACCAAGCTCGACATGATGAGCGTCTACGTCTTACTTTAGATCACCTCATGGGTGCTGAAGTTACGCTAAATAAAGAAACATGTTGCTTTGGCGAAACCGAAATAAAATTTCTTGGTTGTGTTCTAAGTCGAGACGAAATCAGGCTGGACCCTGAAAAGATCCGAGTCATCAAAGAACTGCCGACGCCAATTAACGTGTCCGACGTTCGGCGGCTGCTTGGCATGACTAGTCATTTGTCAATATTCATACCAGATTTGGCTTCAAGAAACGGCGCCGTTACGTCACTTGCTTTTGAGGAGTTCTGAAGGGACCTGGGGACTATCCCAAGAGCAAACGTTGTAGTACGTTAAAGGGATTATCGGTTTGACGCGCGTCATGGCTAACTATGATTAAAAGTACCCTACGATTATTTCCGCCGATGCGTCATCATACGATTTTGAGGCGGTACTGATGCAAATTCGACCAAAAAATGAAAAAAACGACCCGTTGCCTTTACATCGTGCTCATTGAGGCCTGCCGAAACCAGCTATTCCCAGATTGAAAAAGAAGCCCGAGCAATGACGTGAGTGGCAGAACGATTCGAAGGGTACATTAGAAGTCTTGAAATTGTGTGTGAAACCAACCACAAACCTTTTTTAACCTTGGTGTGAAAATGTCCTTTACGTGTTTTTTATTTTTTTATTATTTACAAAATACTGCAGGCCATGTGGCCCATGCAGGAGGGGCAGAGTACAACATAAATACATGTACAAAACACAATTAAGTATCATAAACAAGTCAGGTAATGATAAAAACAACTCTAAATAAAATATATTTACGAAATAGTGAAGAAGTAATTCTGTATTGATTTAATCGAGTCCAGATGATCAAAAGGTATTAGCTTCCATTGCGGGGAAAGAAGAATATTTAAAGAGTTTAAATCTGGCAACATAAGGGGAGAGTGTGAGGGGATGGGAGTGACGGATTTTTATAGTCTCATAAAGGGTTATGTAAGGACTGGGATCTATAAAAATTTACGGTCTAACAAAGAATGGAGGATCTTCTGTCGGGATATTTTACACCTCATTTGAAGTGTGTGAAAACCGTCAGAACCTGTACGATCAGTTACAGAATCCTCACGGCTGTACTTAGAAAAAAAAAGGAATCGCATGGCTTTTATCTGTATTCTTTCAAGACAAATAATATTGCTTTTGGTGAAAGGATCCCAAATAATTCAGGCGTATTCTAACATGGTTCTGGTAAAAGTGGTATAGGCTAAGGTTTTTTCGTCATGGGATGCATGTTTAAGCATGTGTCGAAGTAGACATATTTTCTGAAAGCTGAAGAGGTGGTGTTGGAAATGTGGGTGCTCCACTTGAGGTTGTCAGTAATGGTAACTCCAAGATATTTGTACTCCTTAACTTCAATCAATGGGTCTTGGCCAATGGAGTATGAAAACATCAGGAGTACTGTTTTTTTAGTTATACGCAGGATCACAGACTTAGAAGAATTCAGATTTATGCCCCATTTATTGCTCCACTTAAGAATACTGTTTAAGGGTGCACTAAGCAAGAATTGGTCTTCAACTATATTAATTTTATTAAAAATAACGCAGTCGTCAGCGAAAAGACGAATATTTACTGGGGCTTGTATGACATGTCATCGCAATAAACAAGGAATATTAGTGGGCCAAGTACACTTCCCTTAAGGACCCCTGAGGTTACTGGAAAAGAGTCAGATTGTTGCCCGTCAATGATAACACACTGTTTGCGATGCATTAAATAATCAGATATTCATATTTGGATGAATCCAGAAAAACCAAGAAACTGTAATTGGCAGATTAATTTGTCATGAGGAACTACATAAATACCTTTCTGAAAATCTAGAAATATAACGTCCATTTGTTCACCTCTGTCAAGAACCGAAGCGAAAGAATGTATGACCGTTTTACCACCTCGCATTCAGCGTTTTCGCATGAGGCTTATGCGGTTCAGCTGTGAAGTTGTGCATGTCCCGGGCAAGAGCCTACTTAATGCAGATGTGTTGTCGAGGACCCAGTTCTGAGAAAAGAAAGTGTTAACGCATCGTCTAATATATAGTGACGTCAGAAAGCACGTTTCAGGGTGCTTGTAAACGCGGTCGAGGCGAGCCTCTTCGTGAGAGTAAAGCATAACAAGCGGCTGGCAAAGTTTGTCAAGTACTCGTAAAATTCAGTCAGAAACGGTGGCCTAAATTCTCCTCTTCCTATAGTCCTGCGTCTATATTGGAAGGAAAGAGGCACGGTTACAGTTGCTTAAGGTGTGTTACTTAAAGGTGTGAGGTTGGTCATTCCTCGAAGATTGCGCTCAGAGGTCTTCACACGCTTGCACTAGAGTCACCTGGGAATCAAAAAATGCAGAACTAGAGCCAAAGAGTCGGTAGGTGTCCAGGGTTGTTTTGTCAGCTGAAAGCTTTGGTTACCAATAGCCACCTATGCGCGGAGTACAGACACCAAGAGTCAGAACCAATGATCCCGACAACCACTCCAAAGTGTACTTGGCAAAAAACGCCAGGCCTGCACGGAAGGCGCAGCACAGTACCAGCGAAAGCTAGGAAAACGGCCTTTCAGAGCCTGATGATGATGATGATGTTCCTTGGATCCTTGGCACCTGCCCACTCTGGGGGATCAGCCATGAGTCGGGCGGATCATGCATACTGAATTTATGGTTGCTAATCAGTAAGAGCTGAAATAATTTTGAGATGATTTTTTTATGTAACGCTAATAAAACAATCACTGGGTAACTGCTGCAAGGATATACTTGCTTGATGCCTACTATGGCAATAATAACAAAACATTTAGGATAGTATGCTGGCATTCGTTATGCTACTTTTCGTCATTCTTCTCATAGCGTGGTATCCAGTAAACTATTGCGACGAATTTTGTGCCAATTGGTCATGCAGTGGCTGGCGAAGCTGAAGAATTATGCCTGAAGTGGGTATGTGCCGCAGTTAATAGCTTTTGTAATGGATTGGAGCATTGCACGACCCGCTCATTACGCTATTCGCATCTATTCACATTGTGCAACGACTGCTTGTTATTTCGCTGCCTTAAAACGCTTTAAAAGTCGTATTAAGGCGCTTGCTTTCTCGACGTTAAGCCTGTCTGCCTGTCTAGGGCAAGATTGCCAACAATTCTTAATCACCGGCGTGGCTTTGTGGTCGAAGACTGGGCTAGTACTACTTTGTCATTAATACTAGGTTTCTTTTCTAATTTCGCGTGATGGGGTTACGTACACTGGTGACAGCGGCGGCGGACAACTACGGCGTTGTGCTAGACCCGAGTGGTGATCTCATAACAGCTTGCGCTGTCAAAATAGGTGCTGTTCTCTGCCATATTCAAGAAAAATGATAACCGGTAGTCATAGATTATTTTGCCAGGTGCCCAGAGATTGCTTTGTGATCATCGACAGCATGGGGCACTGCCATTGCACACCTCAAAAGTTTCTTTGCAAGACATGGAATACCAGAACTTGTTATGCCTCATAACAAAGCGCAGTTTCTGTCGCAGGAATACAAGTTATTTGCTCGCAACTACGGTTTCCGCGCTGTGTCGTCTAGCCCCAGGTCCCCCGTCAAATAGGGAAGTAAAGAGGATGGTCCAGACAAATAAAGTTGAGCACAATCAAAGGATCTTCCTCTGTTTGAGTAGGAGGACACTCTGGGGCTATTTGGGAAAAGCCCTACAAAACTTCTGAGCAGGCAGCTGCGCACAATGGTGCCTGTCCACCGCACCAGCCTTCTGCCTCATACGATGAACCTGCGGAAGTTCTGTAGTCATGATACGACCACCCGATGCGGCAGCGTAGGAACTTGAACCATCGTCACAGAGCACTCGAAGTGGGCGCGAAAGTCTGAGTGACGGACTGCAAGGCAAGAGCACCAGTCTTGCGAGAAGCTGAGTGGCCGAGATCGCATGTGGTTAGAACTTGCAATGATTTTCTGTTTCTCAAAAGAAACAGAAATTCCTTGGTTCGCTCTGTTTCATAACCAAAGGCGAAGATGACGGAAGTAGCTATGATTTTCCTCAGGAACATAGTCGTCGGGTAGAAACAGAACAGAAATCTAATCGCATTTCAGACAGCATAGCACCTGACGGTCTATCTAGCTCTTCCTTGCCAGCATCTGACCTTCCTGAATACCGAACGCGATCTGTTCGTCTTGTTCGACAGCCGGGCCACTACGGGTTCAGCAATTGACTGTATTGTTTCTTGAGCATTGTTTCTTTCTTCAAAGTGTTCTTTCAGCGGCAGTGCTACTAAGTTGGTTCCTACTGTCGGCGTGGTAATAAAGAAGGGGAGGTGTGGGGATAGCGCCAATGCGCGTCAAGTGCCCGCGGTATCTGGTGCTGTTGCCCCAATGTGTTGTTGTACGTGACGTCATTGGTCACATCAGTATCTGCGATATATGTATGCTGGTTGCGTGGAATAAAGGTCGATGTTATCTCACCCAAATCGGAAGCAGCCCAGTTCCTTCCTCTGCTTCTGTGGCCGGCCTGTATGCGCATGACATTTCGCTAGGCCAAAACCCAACAACCCCATTCACTTACCAATGCTTACGAGTGATGTCTGACACGGACGAAGGGCAGAAAATCCACCCTCACGTTATCGTCTGCTGTGTTGTACAGAAGCCAGAGGACTTGATGCGGAGATCATTACTTGTCGGGTTAATAACGACACAACGTCGAACTTTCATTTTCCCATCGCTGCTTGCAAGAAGTCTCTTGGTACTTTCGTCGCTTCTGAAGGTTACCAACTACACGTGGTTCATCTGGTAGACACCCAAGGCGACCACTTCAGGGAGCAGGCGTAAGTGGTTCAACGTGTCTGTGAAGTCTTCCACTCGAAAAGGCTTTGCTTGTACATCACCACGCATGAAAACAGTGTTTAAAGGAGAGACAGATTAGGCAGAGTTGGTGCTCGTCATTTTCCGTTACAGCGTTTCTGTTACCACGGTGCGACTCAACCGCTGCAACCGCTCCGACGGAGCACGACATGCTGCGACTGAACGCGTCGGTGTCCAGAAACAGAGTGACCTGAACAACGTCAGTGCATGGAACTCGTTTCTAAACTGGCCTTAGGCAGGCTTGATGTCGGAAAGGAAGTCACGTTAATAGGACCAATGAAGCGTTTCAGAACTTCAAATGAACAGCCAGGCAAAACCTAATGCGAATTGCGTGACAAGTAGGTCATCCAATGTTTCAACCAATTGGAAAACTTGTTGTGCTGTTGATCTGTGGCGCATACCCGCTTCAGGCATAATCCTTCCCCATCATCAGCCACTCCATAAGAATATTGTAAAAAATTCCTAACAACTGTGTAGCGGATACCATGCTTCTCCAAAAAAATGACGAAGGATAGCATAGTGAATGCTAGCCGATTACACAAAGTACGATTATTTATCGTGTAGACGGTACCCAACAGTGCGCTTTTAGCAGTTACCCAAACAGTGTTTTGAAAAGGCTCTGAACGGCCGCTCGTGTAGCTATCGTTACAACTGTGCTGCGCGTTCCGCGTAGGCGTGGCTTTTTTTTTGTCTTCCTCGGGGAAGCTGCTTTCTTCCCCCACGAACGAAGGGTCACAATAAATACGTGGTATAGAGTAAAGGTACGTGGTATAGAGTAACTTGAACTTGGCAACGTTTAACGCTAGAACCTTACCTAGTGAGGGAAGTCTAGCTGTACTATTCGAGGAGCTAAAGGGTGTTAAATGGGATATAATAGGGCTCAGTGAGGTTAGGAGGACAGATGAGGCCTATACGGTGCTACAGAATGGGCACGTCCTTTGCTATCAGGGCTTGGCAGACAGAAGAGAACTGGGAGTGGGGTTCCTAATTCACAGAAACACAGCTGGCAACATAGAGGAATACTATAGCATTAATGAAAGGGTGGTAGGTATTGTAATTAAACTGAATAAAAGATACAAGATGAAGGTAGTACAGGCTTACGTGCCTACATCCAGTCATAATGATGCTTCAGTTGAAAGCTTCTATGAAGACGTGGAATCGGCAATGAGTAAGGTAAAAACACAGTATGCTATAGTGATGAGCGACTTTGATGCAAAGGTAGGAAAGAAGCAGGCTGGAGACCAGGCAGTAGGAGATTATGGCATCGGTACTAGAAATGCCAGAGGAGAGCTACTAGTAGAATTCGCAGAACGCAATAATTTACGGATTTTGAATACCTTTACCGAAAACAAAAAACCGCTAGTGGACATTGAGGAGCCCTAATGGCGAAAATAGGAACGAAATAGACTTTATAATGAGTGCACACCCAGGAATTGTGCAGGATGTGGAAGTGATTGGCAAGGTACGATGCAGTGACCATAAAATGGTGTGGTCTCGAATTCGCCTATAATTGAGAAAGGAACGACAGAAACTGATACGCAAGAAGCCAATCAATGAGCTAGCACTTAGGGAAAGTTCAGGAATTCAGAGTGTCGCTGCAGAACAGGTACTCGGCTCTTAGTGAGGAAACCAACCTTAGCGTAGATACAATGAATGATAATCTGACGAGTATCATTACGGAGTGTGCAGTGGAAGTTGGAGGCAGAATAGTTAGACAGGATCCTGGCAAGCTTTCCCAGGAAACGAAGAACCTAATTAAGAAGCGTCAAATCATGAAAGTGTCAAGTACAACAGACAAAATAGAACTGGCAGAGCTTTCGAAGTTGATTAATAGACGTAAGGTATGCGATGTAAGACGGTATATTATGGAGAGAATTCAGCACGCTCTGAAAAACGGAGGAAGCGTCAAAGCAGTGAAGAGGAAACTTGGGATAGGCAAAAGTCGGATGTATGCACTAAGGGACAAAGAAGGCAAAATAACTACCAATATGGATAGGATAGTTAAAATAGCGGAGGAGTTTTACAGAGATCTGTACAGTAGCCGAGACAACCACGACCTTAATACTATAAGAACTAGCAGTAACCCAGATGACACCCCACCAGTAATGATAGAAGAAGTCAGAAAAGCTTTGGAGAGCATGCAAAGAGGCAAAGCTGCTGGTGAGGATCAGGTAACATCAGACCTGCTGAAAGATGGAGGACAGATTGTGTTAGAAAAACTAGCTACCCTGTTTACGAGGTGTTTCCTGACCGGAAGAGTACCAGAGTCTTGGAAGAATACTAACATCATCTTAATACATAGGTAAGGAGATGACAAGAACTTGAAGAATTACAAGCCGATCAGCTTGCTTTCTGTAGTATACAAGCTATTTACAAAGGTAATTGCTAACAGAGTAAAAAAAAAACATTAGAATTCAATCAACCAAAGGAACAAGCAGGATTTCGAACAGGCTATTCAACAATTAACCACATTCATACTATCAATCAGGTAATAGAGAAATGCTCAGAGTATGACCAACCACTATACATAGCCTTCATAGATTACGAGAAGGCGTTTGATTCAGTAGAAATATCAGCCGTCATGCAGACACTGCGGAATCAGGGCGTAGATGAAGTATATATAAACATTCTGGAAGAAATCTACAGGGGATCAACTGATACCATAGTGCTTTATAAAGAAAGCAACAGAATACCAATCAAGAAGGGTGTAAGGCAGGGGGACACAATCTCCCTATTGCTACTTACTGCTTGCTTACAGGAGGTTTTCAGAAGCCTAGAATGGGAACACTTAGGGATAAGAGTTAATGGAGAATATCTTTGCAACCTGCGCTTCGCCGATGACATTGCATTGCTGAGTAACTCAGGGGACGAATTGCAACTCATGATTACGGAGTTAGACAAGGAGAGCAGAAAGGTGGGTCTTAAAATTAATCTGCAGAAAACGAAAGTAATGTACAACAACCTCGGAAAGGAGCAGCGCTTCGAGATAGGTAATAGTGCACTTGAAGTTGTAAAAGACTATGTTTACTTAGGGCAGGTAATAACCGCAGAGCCGAACCACGAGATTGAAGTAACTAGAAGAATAAGAAGGGGGTGGAGCACATTTGGCAAGCACTCTCAATATACGACAGGTAGATTGCCACTATCCCTCAAGAGGAAGGTATATAACAGCTGTATCTTGCCGGTACTTAGCTACGGAGCAGAAACCTGGAGACTTACAAAGAGGGTTCAGCTTAAATTAAGGACGATGCAGCGAGCAATGGAAAGAAAAATGGTAGGTGTAACCTTAAGAGACAAGAAGAGAGCAGAGTGGATTAGGGGACAAACGGGGGTTAATGATATCATAGTTGAAATAAAGAAGAGGAAATGGACATGGGCCGGGCATGTAGCGCGTAGACAGGATAACCGCTGGTTATTAAGGGTAACTAACTGGATTCCCAGAGAAGGGAAATGCGATAGGGGAGACAGAAGGTTAGGTGGGCAGATGAGATTAAGAAGTTTGCGGGTGTAAATTGGCAGCAGCAAGCACAGGACCGAGTTAACTGGCGGAACATGGGAGAGGCCTTTGTCCTGCAGTGGACGTAGTCAAGCAGATGATGATGATGATGATTGAGTAAAGTGGCTCTTGCGCTTTCCTTTCGGGCAGCTTCTCTTTTGGCACAAAAAGGCTAGGTGTTCAGCGTTCCACCTGCTACTATCCACTTCCACGAAAAGCATATCCGTCGTTTCTCAAGGTGAATTCTGCGGCTTCCTTCAAGCTTTGTGTGAAGATTGCCCCACCTTCTCCACTGAGAATCAGCGTGTTTTAAGCAATTTCTACCTGCAGTTTCCACAAACAAAACTGATTCCACTCGCACATTATTAGTCCAAGCCTGGCAGCTAAGGCAAAATATATGTCAGACGCTGCGTGGAAAGAATTCATTGGGGCGAGCTCTGAGAAAATTGCACTCAGAATATAAAAAAGTCGCGAGTAATTGGACACCACAAGTTACTGGAAAATGGCAGCGTATGTACCTTACGCGTTATTTTTCCGAAATCATAACGAGGACGTTTACTAAGTTACAGATAAATGTAACGCGTTAGCCTTAGTGGCGTTACTAGCAACGCGTCATTGCCGAAATGGGACTCATAAATCTATAATAAAGCCCTCATTGTTTCACACGGCTGCCTCACAGTCTCGCAGGTAGTATTCTCACAGACAAGCAGTGCAGATGTGTCATTGCGATCACTCTTTATTTTCAATATTTCTCACCGTACACAATGAAAGAGATGTTCTCACATCAACTAGTGTGCCTCTTTTGAAGTTGAAGTTTACACATGGAATTTTTTAAAGTCAAAACAGAGATGAAATGTGTGGTGCGGAATGCGGAAAAAAAACCGCGATACTAACTCAGCTTGACTAGCCCCACATCCCAACAAAACAAGGCAGAAAACGTGACAGCATTCGTGAGGTCAACTAAAACAGTAAACAGACACAAATAAATAGCTGAAAGTAGCACAATAATATATGTTCCATACATGAAGACAAGACTGCACTATTCAAAGAAATACAAAAAGTAGAATTAATTAAATACAAAAACTACACTTTTTCTCTTTTTTTTCTTACGTCGTGGAACTGAAAATTGACTGGGAATGTCCTTTCAAGAAAGCAGTTCACAATCGCTGGAAAGAAAAACACTGAATTTATTTAGCATGTGTGGGAGTGAATGTTTCGGCATTTAGAGACTGTAGTTAGTTCGGCATCGAGCAACCTTCCGATAATTGGTCTGTGTCGTCGGTCGAGACGTGGTGCTGCACCTTAAGCACGCTATGAAGACATGGTTTCTATTTCCTTTCTCTATTTCAGCTTTATATACGTTAATAAGCAATATTCCTACATATTTTGAAATCCTAAAACTCATGTTGTGGAGTAAGTACGAGGTATGTGCATTATACTCAGCATTTGCAATAGAACGTAAAGCATTTTTTATTTTGACATGTGAGTAATTTCTACTTAGAGTGTAATGTGCCATTTCCCCTCACTAAAATACCATAACCTAACTGAGAACAGAAAATAATGATGTAAATCACAAGCATCTGAGTAGTCGGTAAAAATGGCTAACATCTCCTAAGCATACTGAGTACCTTACTCAATTTCTTTCTTGACATGTCACTGTGTGAATGCCACAACATATTCTCATGAAAAGCAATGCACAATGCTTTAGCCGTCGATTGAAACTGAATCACATAATCTTGAAAATGAAGTTTCGAAGTAATCTGGTACGTTGTGTCTATCTAACGAAACAGAACTGCTTCGGTTTTTAAACAGATGATTTGTAGGGAGTTATCCGTCGACCATCTAGGGTCGGGATTGCTGTTGACTTAGATCATTTACCTGAATTCCTGTGAAAAACAAGGAAGCGCCATTCACATATATGACTTACTTGATTGTGCCATTTATATTGATAATATCGTTATGTAAGTGGTAAAAGGTAACGAGCCCCATATACTAGATTCAGGTACACCTTGATTGATTGAAATATGATTCTTGAGAGTTTACACCTTGAAATATTATTCTTGAGAGTTTATACTTGCTGATTGTTGCTTATCGCTCAATGAACTGGTCATTAAATTCAGGTAATTTTCTCTAGTGCTGTACTTCGGCAGCTTTTGTAAGAGAGTATTGTGATTTATCCGGTCAAACGCTTTGTAGAATTCAAGAAATATACTTAGGGTTAGGTTCTTGTCCTCTATATGGTCATATATAATTTCCTTTTGCCATAAGAATAATATCTCTGTCGACAGCCCTGACCTAAAATAATACTGTGCTGGAGTAATTACAGAGTGTTTCACAAAAACGTTCGACATTGTAATAACTAATAATATTTCATTGGGCTCTGGGAACAGTGGTAGAACGAATACGGGTCTATAGTTTTTCAAATAGTTTTTGTCTCTTAAACAGTATTGTAACTTTTGCATGTACGTTGTGGGAAAATACGTGTGCCTAAATTAGATTACAAATTTATGTTAAGAGCATTAGTTATATATATATATGACCGAGGAAACTGGGGCCATACATAAACCAATATTATCTCCAGATTTACCTTTATTTCGGTTTTGTAAACAATCATCACATCTTATGCATCTGTTTGGGAAAAATAAAACGGCAACGCTACTGTTTGTTCAGACACGTAATGTAGTGCGGTTCTGTGAGTGATTATCAAATTTCTCAGTGAATTATTTGACCCTGTATGTGAGATCACATTCAGTTATCTCTTCTACACTAAAAATAGCTTTACAAAATGCAGAAATAGAATTTACCTTCCTCCACGTCTCCTTGACCCCTGAAAATTCCTCGAACATGCAAGCGTATTTATTGCCTTTCGCTTTTTTCATAAGCTTAGTTAAAATATTTCGACGTTTCCAAAAAGTCTTCAATGCGTTTGAATCGCAATTTTTCAAGAATAGTTCATATATTCAATTTTTTTTATTTATAACTTTTTACGGGTTCTTTGTGACCCACGGTTTCTGCGAACGTTTCAACTTTTTTATTATGTTCTGTAGAGAAAATATAACTCGTAAATACTGGAAATTATCTTCAAAAACAGTAATAAGCTGCGTTGGCTGTTAAGCACGAGTGCGCTGCTGCCCGATAAGTACTGGAGATTGCATCGCGACACTACAAAAAATACTTTTCATTTATATATGGCACCGAAAATCAGAGTTTGCGTTTGGTTCAGTGCGACATTTCTCAATAAATTTTTATATTCGTAATTGATCACTAAGTGTAATGTTTGGTGTCTTAAAAAGTACAGGCCACTAGATATGAAAAGTAAAGCTGCAATGGGGGCTAGTTAAGTAAGGAAATTAAGCAAAGGAAAGTACTTTCACTGCATCTTCAAAGTGACGCGTGACTGAGTGTCCTGCTTCTCGCGGAAGTGGCCTCGGTTCGATCTTCAATTGTACCCAAAAATTTTATTAGTAGTTTTATTGGCACCCTTCTCCATTTTTCTGTAATGCCCAAAATGGCAACTTCTCGTGGACAAGTGACGGCTCTGACACCGACGCCGATTCCGGCATTTCGGTGATATCAGCTGTTTACCACTTTGCGTTAATAAGCTATGAATATTTGAAGAAAAAATAGACAACTTCATTGCCTTATGCGTGCACGCCTCTTGATCTTTCGCACGACAATTAGCAGAAGTACAAACGAAAAATGGATCACGATTGGAATCTACGCGCAGCGTGGCGCTTGTTTTGTCCGTGAATTTTCGTCAAACATGCAGTTTCACAGGTTTATTTCAGCGATGATGATCTTCGCAGGAATGATGTAGCAGTGAGTGTCGACTCATGAAATGATGTTACAGTGTCAAAAAATATACTACCTAGTGTGCTGAGAGCGCGCTAGGAGATTGCCCCGCTGCTGATGACTGCCGACGGCGCCCGCATGGTGCGCTGCTGTGCGAGTGGGTTCATTTGCGTTCAATCCTTGTGCTCTGCAAGCGCTGCGAAACTTTCAGGAGGCCGAGCCGCGCGAGGCCAACTATATTTCCCTGCATTTTTGGAGTGTTATTTACATATTGCTTTTTAAGAACTACTTGATTGCTTTCACGGCACTGGCGCTTTGCTATACCAAGTGTGGATTTTTTCGTGTCTTACATATCGCCATCCACTACTGCCCGCAAAAAAAAAGGAGATCCCACGTAACTTGGGAATCTATGCTATACAAGGTGACTGTTGTAATTTTTTGTTTGATGGAACATTATGAAGTGACACTAAATATATGCGAGAAATTGGATAGTCCACACTGGAACCAGCATTAACGTTTCACGAACGTTTGGCTCTTCTTGCAAATTATTTCGAAGACCTGGCGTTGCTCTGTTGTTGAATACTTGGTTTCCACGCAGATTACTTGGCTTCAATTTCTCTGATAGGACACAAACGTTTGTTATTTGCATTCGTAGGGTCAACGTTGCCAATACCAGCTTGACGCTCACACGTTAATAAAAGATGTGGCGAGAAGGGTTTGATGACGTATATGACGGAATTGTGAAATTATTCATGTCAGGACCAGTGAGTCATATTCATCAAACCATCTTACCCGCCCACACTAATTTTGGACTAGCCTAAGGGTGTGATCGTGAGGGCACCCAGACGTAGGTGATTTGATAGATAGATAGATAGCTATACAGACAAACAGACAGACGGACGGACGGACGGAGAGACAGACACAGATGGACGGACGGACGGATGGACAGACGGACACATGGATGGACAGGTAGACAGACGGACGGACAGATGGACGTGCAGATAGACAGATGGACGGACTCACGGATGGACAGATAGACAGACAGACAGACGGATAGACAAATAGACAGACGGAAGGACAGACAGACGGACAGATAGATTGATCGACACACAGACAGATAGACAGACGGACAGACAGATGGACGGATAGACAGATGGACAGATAAATAAATCGACAGACTGACAGACGGAAAGATAGACAGATAGATGGACGAAAGGACGGACGGACGAACGGATAGATAGACAGACAGACAGACGGACGGATGGACGGATAAATGGATGGACGGATGGACAGTTAGACAGATGGACGGACAGACGAACACATAGACAGATAGACGGACGGATAGATAGACAGACAGACAGATGGACGGACGGACAGACGGACGGATATACAGACGGTTAGATAGATAGATCGACAGACTTACAGACGGACAGATAGACAAACGGACGGACGGACGGACAGATAGACGGACGGACAGAGACAGATAGAAAGACGGACAGAAGAACAGATAGACAGATAGACGGACGGACAGAGACAGATGGACAGACAGACAGACGAATGGATGAATGGCCAGATGGACGGATAGACAGACGGACAGATAGATAGATCGACGGACTGACTGACGGACAGCTATACAAACGGACGGACGGACAGAAAGACAAATAGACGGACGAACGGATGGGCAGATGGACAGACGGACGGATGGACGGGCAGACAGACGGACGGACGTATGAACAGATAGACGGATGGACAAACAGACGAACAGATTAACAATAGACGGACGGACAGATCGACAGAAAGACAGACAGACGGATGGACGGACGGTGGGACAGACCGACGGACGGATAGATAGATCGACAGACGGACAGATGGACAGATAGAGAGATGGACAGATAGACAGACGGGCAGATAGATAGATAGATAGATAGATAGATAGATAGATAGATAGATAGATAGATAGATAGATAGATAGATAGATAGATAGATAGATAGATAGTTAGATAGATAGATAGGTGCTCAAAGTGGTTGCAGTACGCAAAGAAATTAATCTTAAAATCATTGACAGGATAACCACCAGAGTTATTTTTGAAAATGTGTTTCTTCTTGAGAGTAAGAATTAACACAGAAGACCAAAAGATCTTTACCGCTTAGCCTGCATTCCATTAGTATTCGGGTGAAAACAAAGAATGATAACATGCCAATGAAAAGTTTGACACTCGCCGCATATGATACCCAAAACGTTGTTAGAAAGGGAGTTGGACGTTGAAATGGGAGAAAAACTGTGTGAATGTAATTCGAAAGGATATTTTCAATTTCTTTAGATAAACATTGATATTTGAAATTATGCCTAAACGGCGATTTCGTTCCCGACACCGTTCACCCTTATCCGAAAAGATAGTTCGATAGAGTCACTCTCAGAATGCTTTTCTCATAAGACAGCCTTCGGATTGAGCTTTCTCTCTGCCCTCTTGACCTTACTTCTTCATTCAGGAAACCGCGCTGGATCCTTTAGTGCGAAGAACCTTTTCCTTGTTCGACCAATAACTTCTTTGACACAGTGACACAATACACGTCCTTTCTTTGCATTGCCGCTTAACATTTAACATCTCAGGGTGTTGCAGTGTACATATGACGCCGTTGAACTTCACAGTAAATCAGATGGTAGCTGTAACAAACTGATTTTACACGCGGTGAGTCTCCAGCAGCAACAGGACGAGATGAATTTCGCGTTTTCGTTCACCCTCTCGACACGCAGCGCCGGTTGTGGTATCTGAATGCAGTCGTCACATGCACGGCCACCCTCTCTCGAAGGCAATGCGCACGCTCAGCACACTAGGCAGTATATTTCTAGACACTGTAATGATGTGACTTTTTGTTTTGCTATTAGGGAACGCAGTCACCGGCAGCACGCGCTACGCGCGCTTGCATTCGCTTCATAGGAGAGGCGATGACCCCCGGCGTTTCAACCTGGACACCAGAGGAGCATCTGGTGCTGTCATCGCTTGCGAAAACTTGCCACTGCCTCGTCTCTCAAAAGATTCAAACAATCAGTTAGGGATTTCTCTTACATTACTAATTATTAACGTGCCTAACAGACTATTCATGACGTAGACACGGCATAGTTATATGATGGCCAACAATGTACATCATTTGCAATAAAATTTTGTAAGCCGCTCTTCTTTAGGACTTAGGCAGCAGGACTTTAGCATAGACATCTGGCTGGAATGTTTGAAATAAAGATTGAATTTGCAGTATAGGAACGATTTATCATTGGGAGCACTTGGGAACTGGTGACGCATATAGCATCAGTAGGTTAAAATGGTGTAAGTTGGAGTCGTTTACACGTGACTCGAAGGTGATAAGTGCATCAGTCAGCTTGCGTTGGCACTATCATATGCAGAGATATCATACCTCACGAACAGTTTGCCTACCGAAAATTTCTCATCAGCCTCGTAGTGTTCTGTTGCTGCTCTTTTGAACTTGCGCATTCATGATGTTTGTTTTCTTAGTCTTTCCAGATACTATTCATTCTGCTTCTTTTCGAAATAAAAGTTTAGTGGCGAGTCAGCGCTGTAGTTTGTCACCCATTTTCTCGTTTTCTGCCGCGCTGTTTCATCGTTCAAGATAAGTTGCGATACAAGTGTTTTACCCTCCACGTTGGAACTGGTGAGGCAACGTACTTGCGCGCAAGGGCTGAGGGCGCCCAGATTTGGCATACGAGAAATCGCATGCAAGATTGATGTATTTCATATTTTTCTGCCAATAACAATGCTGAAACAAAACAAAATGTAGTCAAATACTGCCTCTATTATGTCTAAAGACATTTTCATGCATTAAAACTTGCTGGATGTATAACATTGTATCCATCCATCAGTTTGTTAAAATCGCTACGCTTTAGTTGTTTGCGGTGTAATATGTATTTGTGAGGCTGATTGCGATAATTTGGCGAAATTGTTTGGCTGACACTGTATCTTTTTTGGACCTCCTTCATATGCCCCCCCCCCCTTCCTTGAATGCCTCTTAGTGCTGGTAGTGAAATAGATGAAGAAAATTAACAAACAGGGAGATCACTCATTGCATAAATTTAAAGAGGCTTCAGGGAGGAGCAGTAACTCGCAGTGCAGAATGAGCGACAAACGTATGACGCACCAAAGACGGCGGCCCACCAGAATTGTCACGCAGACCCGCCATTTGCCGAAGAGCGACTCGGTGCGCGGCCAGATAGACGACGAGTGAAAGTGACTCCCCGTTTACAATGCACACCAGACGACTGTGCGCACAAGAAAAGCCACCGTGGCTGCCGGGCGCGTGGCGGGGTTCAACGACCGCCGCATTTTCCCCTATGGGGTATTCGAACGAAGAACAGGGGAGAGAAGGCATTCGCGTGCCACAAGAGAGACCAGATGGCGACGACGCCATTGAAGGGTGCAAGTTGTGCGGGGTTGTTCGCGCGCGCCCGACACGCGGTGGCTTGACGTCGAGGGGGATGCCGTGAGGGCGAATTGGCCGCCGATGGCTGGCGCGCCGCGGGTACTTGCACTGCGGGAGTCGAAGGCTTTCCCGTGGAGTCGGCGCGGACCAAGTCCCAGTGGTTGCTCACTTTGCTTCTCTCAATTCTGCAGGAGTGTGCCTAACTGGGCTGATTGGTACATAATTGAGACGTAAAAAAACAGCACGGGACAAGAAACGTTGAAAGAGCGACAAACGAAAGCATTGAACAACATGTACAGAAGCCTTGCACAGAAGAATAACGACACAGTAATTACCTATTACGTGCGAGAAGTCATCACGTCAGATGCGTTGGTGGAACCGCTGTCATGTTTTTGACGAGTAACTCATGTCACAGTTATGTCGACTGCTGAGCCGCTGGTCACGAGTTCAATTCAAGCAAGGGCGGTCGCATTTAGATGGAAGTGTAAATGCTAAAGGGCTGAGTTCTGTGTGACGTCAGTGCACGTAAAAATAGCCGAACTTTCTGGACCATTCATTAGGGAGGAGCAGTAACTGGAGAGGTTCTGGAGTTTAATTTCGCCCGATCCTGTGACTACTGATGTTTTTGAAATTGACGGTGTGGAAACTAGTGATTCGTCTGTTATTTGTAATGCTTTCAATGATCATTTTAAGTCTGTTTTTACGAAGGATAATGGAGTCCTGGAAACATTTGATATGGCAGGCCCACCCCTATCGGATATTGCCATAAATGAAGAGGGAGTTTTTAATTTACTTTTAAAGCTTGATGTTCAAAAATCTTCAGGTCCTGATGGAGTACCGAATGAGTTCTTAAAACGCTATGCACAATGGGTTTCAAAGTACCTAACAATTCTTTTTTCTAAATCTCTGAAAGATAGTCAAGTTCCGAATGACTAAGTAACTGCTAAAGTCAAGCCCCTAAATAAGAGTGGAAATCCTCATTCTGTTATTAACTATCGGCCTATCTCATTAATTTCAACTTCCTGTAAACTACATAAGCATATGATACATAAGCATATTTCAGAATTCCTATATAAGCACAATATTTTGTCAGGTTCACAACACGGATTCAGGAAAGGATTTTCTACTTGTACTCAGCTGGTAACTACAGTTCATGATTTCGCACTATCTATAAATTCCGGAAAACAAGTAGATGCAATTTTTATGGATTTTGCTAAAGCTTTCGATACGGTCTCTCACAATAAATTACTCTTCAAATTGGATTTAATTCTTAAGAATACTCAGCTTCTAAATTAGATTTCCGGTTATTTTTCGAATCGTAAACAGTACGTCTTTTTCAATGACCATTGTTCTCGTACAGTACCGGTTGACTCGGGTGTTCCCCAAGGCTCTGTGCTCGAACCCCTCCTTTTTTTATTGTTTATAAATGATATATCACATGATATACCTGTAAAAGTTAAGTTATATGCGAATTATTGCATCCTGTACTCCAAAATAGAAAACCATGCTGATCAAATTCATTTAAACGATGCATTTCAAAAGGTCATTCGTTGGTGCGATAAATGGCAGATGTCAGTTAATTTTAAAAAGACCGTTTTCATGAAAATTTGTCACAAACGTAACTCTTCATTTTGCATATTCAGCCAATAATGTTTTTTTTGCAGGAGGTACAACACTACAAGTACCTTGGTCTTTGGATTTCGAATGACCTTAATGGGACTAGACATGCTAACACTGTATTAAGCTCGTGCAATTACAAATTATTTTATCTCAGACGAGCTCTTAAGCACTCCACTCCCGCCGTTCGCCTTGTTGCATTTATTGCGATTGTTCAACCTACTTTAGATTATGCATCCATAATTTGGTACCTTTACACCAGAAAAAATATCAGCGAAATGGAAAAAATTCAAAAGAGAGCTGTAGGTTGATTTATAACAGTTTTGGTCGTACTTCAATAACATGTTTATTAGCAAAAGCTAGCCTCCCAACACCTACACAAAGAAATAAAGTATTATGATTGAAATGTTTCTTTCAGTTAGTTAAAGGTTATTTTAAGTTAGACTTATCACATATACTTCATTTGTCCACAGGATATACCACAAGGCAGAGGCATGCCTTTACAATAACCCCATTTTCCACCCGTAATAACACATTCAAGTATTCGTTCTTCCCTAGGACAATTACCGAATGGAACAATCTTAGTAACAAAGTTGTTTCCCAGTCATCCTTGAACCTTTTTGCTGCGTAGCTCTAGCAGCGAGTGTATAATTTCTATGACATGTGCTCCTGTTGTTTATTTAAATCACTGTAACCATTCTCCACTTGTGATAATCTTGAATTTAGCGCTCATTTCTCTATATGTTCTTATGCCGGTTTATTACAAACCACTGTTCTTTTTTTTCGTTATGAAAGTGTGTAAATGCCTTACCTGTTTTATAGTTATTTGTTTGCCGATTTGAAAACTTATCAAATGCATATCCACCCTGCCAAAACACTATGTTAGGGTTGCAGTATTCATAAATAAATAAATAAATAAATAAATAAATAAATAAATAAATAAATAAATAAATAAATAAATAAATAAATAAAGTATAATGATATCGAAGTTTAGGGTCGTTAAAGAGGACAGTAAATGCAAGTAATAAGTCGATGTCGATTGCTGAAATAGCGGTTCAGAAACCTCGTAGTGCTACTTTTACGCCAAGGAAGTGCTTATTTAGAAATAAAATTACGTTTTTGTGGTCTGCGTCGCGCAATCACACTTGAAATTACCCGCCTAATGGAACCTTTCCCGTCACGGTTGCACAACACTTCCCGTCTTTACTGCGTGACTGTAGGGTATCCCGTCTTTACAGCGCGGCCACCGACACTCTAATAGCAGCAGAGTAAAAATAGAAAGAGGCACAGCAGCAACAACAGCCATTGAACGATTTCTTGCTGTGGCCTCCAAGATGGCAGGCGTGTTTGATTCAACTAGGACCCGCTAGATTACATGACCTGTTTAGTTTAACCAGAAAAAAATTCAACTTTTGAACTACTCGCGCCATTCCCCATATTAACGTCCAGCGGTTCTTTTTCTATGAATAAACAGAAACGAACAAGCAACATTTTATTACCCCTCTTGAAGCATGGAAGGTTCTTTATTTAGGGCAGTTAGTTTGATTACTAGTAACTAACTGTAAGCGGCAGCTCTGACGTCATCGGGATCATTTGGCGAATGTACTCTCGTTGTGCATATGTTCTCGTGTATTTTTAAATATTTCTCGATAAGTAAGGCACTGCTGTTGATAATCTTGTCGTTTTAGACGTTGTCATACATTGAGCTTTCACTTAAACTTAAATTGTTATTTAACTAAAGTGTCCCTTTAAGCCCGAGATATCATTATGATTTCACAGTTACGCCAATAAATTGATAAAAACATTGGCGCAAGCATTCCCGTGTGCGTGAATATTGTAAGCATCACCAATCTTACGTGTTCTTTGCTGTCTGTACTTGTCTAAAACAGTGCGCCACTTGATAATTGGCTGACAGCCACGTTATTGATTTATTTGACAGTACTGATAACACCTGGTGGAGTCGTTGCAGAGTGGGGTTACAATCAAGAATGACACATAAAATTTTTATGGAAAACAGTAGTGTAAATTGAAGACAATATATAGCAGAGAATTAACAAAATTCACTTGACAAAACAGGATCACAATGTGCATAAACAAGAAGAACAAAAGAGACAACTTGTTCAAGCTGAAATATAAGGCGAAATGTATGTGATTCATAAAAATGGAACTTGATATAATCCCATGCTTTGCAGTGTTCAGCTAAGAGAATAGGCACAGCTCCATTAAACGAATACGCGCGCTGTCTTAGGTGGCCGTTCTAGCATTAGCTTGTTTGGCGATGTAGCAACATTCATACGGTGAAACAAACACGTTATGCTGAGTCTACTACGGCTTCGCTGACGTACTTCTGTCCCGGAAGTGACCTTGAAAATATATACTACGAGGTTACTAAAAAACTTGAAGGGAAGCGTCTGCCGAGTGGAATTCAACCAGCATCGTCTCGATTGTCAGCACGCTGCGTTAACAACTACGTCACTGAACGTGGGTTGCCTGAAATGTTAACAGCAAGCCACGTATATACATCATACACCATTTGTAAGTCACCAGAGCTTCAAAACCTAAGCGCGTTTTCTTTATCGGTAGCGAGATAGCGCGACAGGATCGCGTTAAGCGCGCCCTAAACGTCCTCACCTCCAGGAAGCGCCGCCTCTACGGAACGCGATTTTTCCTGCGCGTGCCCTAATCATACTCGTAGTTCACAAGAGGACGAAGGTAACCAACCATGCTGCCAGGGCCATGTTTGCGAAAGTAGCGCGCTGCTGACACACGACGCAGCAGGACGAATTGTTACAGCTGTTCACGCTTGTCCTGCGTATATTTGTGCGCTCGTTTTGTGCGTCTTTTTGTTTGAGCCGCGCGCTTTAAGTGTCGAGCTGTGACAGCTGTTAGCTCGCGCTTGTCCTGTGTATGCTAATTTCGTGCGTGCTCTCTGCTTAGGGTGTGCGCTGCGATTTCGAGCTGCTTGCTATTCTTAGCATGATTTTGCAATTTCTTGGTGTTGCTGAAACAATGCACAATAAACGCTCAACTACCACTGTAAAGACGTGTTTCACTTTCGTGTTACACCAATTCCCATACAGGGGGATCAGTCAAGTTTTTGTTCACTTTGCGGCACAGCGCTGCAATTTTTTTCGCACTGAATAGAACGCGTATGCAACAATTTTATAAGCAACATTTTTCAACCTCTGTGAAACTTCGTGGACTTGGGGTATAACAAATGTACATGCTCGTACTACAATGTTAAGAAGAAAACTAGGTGTAGAGAAATGCACTCTGTCAAATGTAGGAATGCTCTTGTGTACAAGAAGAATTTCACGTGCCGATATTGCTACATCGCTCAAACCAGGCCATGCTTGAACTACCGGCTACGAGAGCATGCGTACTCGCTTGAAAGGATCTGTGCGTAGTCGCTTAGCTAAGCACTACAAAGCATGTGGCAAAGTACCTTCTTCCTGCCTAAAGCGTGCAGCAATTACAGACAAAATATCATAAACATTTCTCAAATGATGGTGTGGAACGCTCTGCCTGTGTAGGCTATAGTCTTGACCTCACAATATGTGTACAAACTTAAGGTTCGCCTTCATTTGAAAAATTCTTTGCATCTGAATTATATGTAATTATTGTCCTCTGTTTTTTATCACTTACACACTGTGCTTCATGTATTTGTACATATATTCACAACATTAAAATGTTCTGGAAGTACTTATTAGGGTTACGCCAACAACAACAGCAAGAACTTTAATAATAATAATAATAATAATAATAATAATAATAATAATTTGTGCATATAACGTGCCCCGAAAAACCATAAAGTCTTCGAGCAGGCACACCAAAAATACAGTCATAAAAATAAACAATGCAATACAAACAGTCTAATTAAATCTACCTAATAACGAATAATCTAATAACTGAAATTAACTAATATTCTAACTAATAAAAGTCTAATAAAGAGTCAAAAATCTAATAAAATTGAACATGCACAGAAAAAAAAAGAAATCAACGCGAAATATGAAGAGTCGAAAGACAACACAGCAAGCATGGCTTAGGAGTGAAAAATTCTGCGGAATATACACAGTTATGCGAAAAAGATTTTTTACATGCAAGGAAGAGAAAAACTTGTACATTGTGCAAAAACGCTCACATAAGACAGTGCAAAGCTAGAATAAAAACAATGAATGTGAATAATGAAAACGATCAACATCAGAAAGTTAACGTTACAGATATTTTGTATACTGTGAAAGGTGATGGAAGAAGCAGACACGTACGATAGTCGATTCACTCTGGTTGGCTTACGCGGAACTAAAAAATTAAAGGGTAGGATATGACAAACTGAACTAGCTTGTAAAGAAATCAGAGGTAAGCGTGATATCGTCACTAGTAATGTGATGAAAATACTAATATTCCAGCAGTGTTGGATGATCACGTCATTTTTAGAAACACGACGGCTTAACTGCTTACGAATTTTTGGGGCGAAGCTACTTTTAGTATTACCTTGTCCTGCGTTAGGCGTAACCGTCCAGACGGACACACACACAGACATACAGCAGGCAGACACAGACGGGCAGGCAGACGAACGGCTGAACACACAGCTAGAGAGACGTGGACAGACAGACGGATGAACAGACAGTCAAACTGACACAGGGACAGACTGACAGAGAGACACACGGAGAGGCAGACACTCGAGCAGACACAAACATACACATGGACAGACGAACATACAAACGAACGGACATACAGACGAGCAGACGGACGGACGGAGGGACGGACGGACGCTTCGACCCACTCATCGTCATATACTCCGTGGATTTGCTGTGATTTTTTTTCTTTACTCGCTCAGTGGCTTTACTTCTTGATATAGCAAGGTCTTTCCATATCTGAGAATACTCAAATTGACACATTATTAGTTAGAACTAACAAACAATGATGCCATAAGGGACGTTGTAAGAAGTAATTGTGATGTAAACGTCAAGAAAGAGAAGTGGACGAAAAGATATTGTGCCACTGGCGGGATCCGAACCAGCGACCTTCGAAGAATGCATCCGCTGCTCTACCGGTGAGCTGCAGTGGTGGTCCTCCCTCCGTTCACTTTATAGAGTATATAGGTACATTTAATCGTGAAACCGTCAGGCAGTGTCGCCTGTTGCCGTTGCGGTGTGTGTGAAACAGTCGTGCCTATTAACGCCACGTAGCACGCAATCTTATGAGCTGGCAGCTGACCAACAATCCCTCGTATACTACCTAAGGTCTACCAGAACGTCCTACAACCCCCATATGATTATACGAGACGGCATAGTGGGGGGCTCCGGAGATTTCGACAACATGATGTTTTTAAAGAACACTAAAGGCAACTGTTAAGTCGACGTTGGTTGTTGAAATAGCGGTCCAGAAACCTCGTAGTGTTACTTTTGTGCCAAGCAAGCGCTTATTTTAAACAAAACCACGCTTTAATGGTTGGCATCGGGTTAGCACACTTCAAGTTACCGGCCTCAAGCAGGCAATCTCACGTCACTGTTGCCGTGCACAACGTCGCCCGGCTTTACTACGTTGGCGCGACACTAGCAGTAGCAGACGGAAAGCAGCGGGAGCCAAAGCAGCAACGCCTTTGACCGAGTTTCTGTCATTGGCTCCGAGATGGCAGACATGCTTGATTCAACCGGGCCCCACTGACGGCATGACCTCTCCAGTTTAACCAGGCGAAAATTGAGCTTTTGAACCACTCGCATCATTTCTCATAGTAACGTCCGGTGGTTCTTCTTTAAGTGAAAATGCATTTCTTAGTCGGGCTATGCCAGGCGTCCGTCGGGATCTGTCCACCGCCCTCTCCCATAGCAAAAGCTGCGGGCACGCGTGCTCATCCTTGTCGCTAGCAAACGGATAATGTGGTGCGAGAGAATGTAGGAGAGGGAAGATGCAGTGCTTTGCCACTCCATCCTTTTCTCGCCGTTCATTCTTTCTCCTTCCTGAACCCAACTTTCTCGTCTGCTTGCGTCTCACTGGGGCTCTTCGATTTTCCACTTCTGGCTACCCGCGGTGCAGTGTACTAGAAGGGGGCAGTGGAGTGAACGAGGCGGCCGCGCCGCACCTCGGCTGATTCTCCGACGGGTGACAGTAGCGGCAGCGCTGTAGTCCTATGTTACTGAAGATCCTAGGAGCGTCTTCGTTGGGAGCGCGCGAACATGAGCCTGCAAAAGCGTGTAATTGCTCGTTTTTACCGCGTTTAATGCGTTTCTGAGCCTGCATCAGTAGACGCACCTGCTACGCGTCATGGTGCACGAGTGAATATGCGGGCAAAACGAAATTGCGTCGATACAATCACTGTTTCAAGAGCCTTCTAACCCAGAAAAAAAATGTCAACCAAAATTTGTACGGATCCGCCTAGCTTTTTACTCAATCAGCGCTTTGAGCTGCGTTAAATCATGAGTGGCTACTGGCGAGCAACAAAGATAGGAGAAGTATCAAAACCGTGATTATATCATACGCTCGTTTTGTCGGTAGTCTCTACGATATCCGGAGCACAGTGTATTCATATGAGCCTACATGCGCTCGATCGTTTCATGAGAAACCCAAACATAAGTAACGTTGTCACAACATTAATCGGCGACGACTCTGTTTTATCTTGCCAGTTTCTCAAGATAATATTTATTGCTTTCTGAAAAGCTTAATACATAATAAACTTATCAAAACAGCACACAGACACTAAAAAGTACCAATTGTATAATAGCCCGTCTGTTAATCTGCGTAAATTCATTGTAACGAGTTCTCATTTTGTATCGACAGCTTAGATTGTGCTGCTTCACAAATATTCTATTAGCGTAACACCATTGCAAGGGAGCAAATTTACGACGATGTTTTATATTATAAGCGTAGTTCTATTAGAAGTGTAGGCAGGCAGTGGTTCATCTTGTTTTGAGAAATTTACCTTCCTTGTATACGTACACAGTAAACACACACACACACACACACATATATATATATATATATATATATATATATATATATATATATATATATATATATATATATATATATATATATATATATATATATATATATATATATATAAATATATATGCCCCTTAGCACAGCTACTATTTTTAGGCGGTGCATTTCTCGTCGTAATACGTTGGATTTGAACTATTTTCGAGACCTCATACTGTCGAAATGGTGAAATCTACAGTGCACATTTGTAGAGACACGCTATACTCAGCTTCGCCAACTGTAAACTATTGGCGCAGGGCTACGCAGGATTTCTTTTTTTGAGGGGGTGGGGTGCGCAGCAGAACGCCTAACTTTGACAATTGGTGGTCGCTGTGAATTTTTGTAAATATTTTAGCATATCCTGAAAAGCGTGGTGTAGGAGATCCACGTTCCTTTCCTCTCCCCTGTTTACTTATGGCTTGCTGGTTCTGTGTGCGTGTAACACAGCATTCGTTTTTTAATCTTACAGCTTTCTGAGCACAGCTGTCTTCCAATAAATTGGCTCAGTTATTATGAATATTTTAGACGCTTAACCAACGAAGAAAGAGTTAGGAGAGAAGAAAGACACACCCTTTCTTAATTGTTTTCAATCTCTCACAAGAGTTTTTATGGACCTCAAATTCAGTTGATTGGCGTGTTGTACTTTAAGGGCTATGACATCATGTTCTTGACATGAATGATGAGCAGGTACAAAGAAATCTGCATCAAGAAAGCATGATGGAGGAGCCGAAGCGCACAGCAGTTCCTGCACGCGGTACGCGGATCTTTCAGTACTATTCGACTGGAGCGCCGCCGCTGCGGGCATCGCGGAAGGGATCAGGCAGCGAGGCGTGGTAACGCCACTCAACACTTCTAGTACACTCTACCCGCGGGCTGGTTTTGCTCGGGATGGTCCATCCCCCCCCGCGGCGCACTTTCAGTTGGCGGTCGATTTTCTCGGTTTGGACGGTTTTACAACCCGCGGAGAGCTCGAGGGTCTCCAGACGCTGCTTCGAGGACAATTTAGTCGTGGAAGCTCTCTGGAAGGTTTTGGGCAGGTTTTGCGCTAGCAGAAGCCGAAAAGGTACGATGCGCGCTCGGCGTCATCTTTGTGAGGAACTCGCTCGCTGGATTCCGTGCCGACCGGTTGTGCCCTCGCGACCTCCGACGTCAGCACAGCTCTGGCTGACTGGGCTGGCCCTATGTCGGCCAGAGCTGTGTGGATCTCCTGCCGCCTATCTGCGATGACAGCATAGCTCTGACCTACTGGACTTGCCCTATGCCATCTCCTGACGCCGACAAGAGCTCTCGCAAGTGGTGCCCCGTCCACGATGCCTGTGACCGTGTTTTCATCTTTCCTATCTCTCCTATCCCCTCATATGTCCTCGCTCGCTGTCCCAGCGCATCTCTCTCTCTCTCTCTCTCTCTCTATATATATATATATATATATATATATATATATATATATATACACCCTTAATCCTATCCTTTTAATTACTCCTCACCTCATATTTTTTGAGCTACTGTTGAGGTGTCGCACCCTGATGCAAAGAGTTACAGGGCTGTCTATTCTCTTTTTTTCCCTCTTATAACCATTTCTCTCTCTTAGTGAGGACTCGATGAATTGCATTGTGGGTGCTTGAGGACTGCGCCTTCTCATGTCATTACGCGTGGCGTTATCTTCAAAGCCTGTTCCGCCTTGTGAGATGAGACAATTACGAGTGGCGGCGAGTGTTTGAAGCTACTGTTCATTGGTCTTCTTACTCTTCCCGTGAAGCTTTCTCCTGAGAACAACGCGGCAAACTGTTGCAAGCTAACTGCGTCGTGCACATGCCTCAAAAGTTATGTACTACACGTTCGTACGCACGTATGCAGTTAACTTTGGAGTTATTTTTTGTTTCGCAGTAGTCGTTTGCGGAGCCATGCCTGCTTTCTGTGCAATTAGCGAAGACGATTGTGTTCGACCTAACTAGCTCTGAACGTGTTAGAACATAAAACTCGATCGATTTTCGCTGGTAATAGAAGGACCTAGAACGCGGTTGTTGTCTTCGAGTGTGTGATGCTCGCTGGTCGCGAACAGCGTGCGAGTGCACTTCAATTTATGGGTCAGCATATGTGGTATGATATGGGCTACGACGCGAAAACAAAAACGAAGATGGATGCAGAAGCGTACACAACGCTTCTGAGTATGCGTGGAACACGACCCAACGCTTGTATATATATATATACATTTATATATATATATATATATATATATATATATATATATATATATATATATATATATATATATATATATTTGGTGTCACAACTGAAAAACAGACCCAGGCAAGTCCCAAAACGGGCCGAAAAAGTGTCATGGAAAAGTTAATTTTAGATACGACACGCACTCGTGATACCGATAACTACGCATGTCGAAATTTTAGACAATAACGTAAACTGATTAACGCAGGTTTTGGACGAATACCACGCGATAGCTGGGCCGGTCCCGGAGCTCTTTTGGGGACACGATCACATTCGCGTGATCGTGCGTCGTGTTGTGCAAAGAATGTTACATGCACTAAAAAAAGTGAGCTTGTTAAGCCGTCAACGTCGCGGCAGCTCACCTTGCATCGTTCTCGAGGAGGCGTACGTAAGCTGGGTTCACGGAGGTGGCGAGTGATCGTGCGTGCGTACGAAGTCGTGCCCCAAAAGCGTACGCTTGAGGGTATTATTTCAGCTTTACAGCGAGGTTAGCAACGTATTTCCAAACGGACAATGCAGAAAAGAAACCAATGCGTGCAAGGCGCATTGTTTTGTTTGCTGCCACGACGGTAGGGTTTGTTTACGTTTACGCTGGCTGTCCCAGCGTTTCATTTTGCGATCTTCAGGCTGCTTCGGGTTGTCTCGGGTTCCCCACCCGCATGACCACGACGCTGTTTCCTGTCCAGACCGGCCCTAGTAGACTGACACTCTAACTAGCTCTGGCTGCCAGAGAGCTGCCAGAAGCCTGCAAATAGAAGAGCCGCACTCTCGACTGTTTGCTGGCGGGGCGCCTTTCAAGAACATCGGGAAATGTGTGCTCGATACGCCACTGTGAAACACCAAATCCAACCCGGGAACACTGTTTCTTTTGTTCACTTCTTAAGATACATTTTCTTAAACGCGCACGCTATATACTAGAGCTGGAAACGCATACCGCGTTTCTTGCAACAGGAAATGGCCACGTGTGGTGAACGGTGCTATTGTGTGCACAGTATAAAAACAAGAAGAAAACATTATTCTTCTTACGCTGAGTTCTCACGTTCGAAACACACTTATCGACGCAACGCAATGCATTCGCATTTCCTCACGATTCTCTTCGGAGAGGTGGTGGTGTTTTAAATGTGAAGCATTTCTTAGTGAACTTCCGTGACATAGAGCGCATCTATCTATCTATCTATCTATCTATCTATCTATCTATCTATCTATCTATCTATCTATCTATCTATCCGCTTACAACTTCTAGCTCGCCTAGCCGCTTCGATAATGGTATCGAAAGAAAACTTGGTATACCATAACATGAATGTATGAAGAACATGAGAGACTGATCATAACACGAAAATCATCATATTTGTCATGAATGTTAGGATTTACATTTCATGGGCTCACTGCTCTTGCGCTGGTTTTGTTCACATGACAAGTTGTAAAAGTGGTATTGTATGACATGACTGCATCGCGAACACAAGCGATAGACCCTAACATGAAAATCATGACATCCATGTCATGTAACCACATGACTGCATGCTGCGCTCATAATGGTCTCCCGGCCGTTTCGCTAGCTTCACATATACTAAATTTGGGATTTAGGCCCGTGAATAAATGATGAAGGTACGTGACTGGTGCAAACATAATAATCACGAGATGCGTGTAATATAAAAATATGGCTACATGCTACGCTCATGATGCGCGCGCAGCCGTTTCGCCACCTTCACATGTAATAAATTCGGTATTACGTGACGCGAACGAACGACATAGGTAAATGAAATGACACGCCCAAACACGATAATGATGACATGCGTGTCATGTAACAACATGACTACAGGTGACATGATGCGCTCGCGGCCGTTTCGCTAGCTTCCCATAGGCCGAATTGGGTATTACGTCACGTGAATGAATGAAGAATGTACGTGACTGTTGCAGACAGGATAACCATTACACGCATGTCATGCAAGAACACGTATACATGCCACATTCGAGGTGCCAATACACGTTGACGTGACCCGGCGCACGTGCGCACCGACGTTCATTTCGTCGCGTCACGCCGGCGATGCCACGCCAGGCGCCGATCGCGTGCTGCGTTGCTTGACGCATTCGCGTTTGGGTGCGCCCGGCATCACTCCATCACGAAGAGAGCCAGACACAGTGCTGTCTGGGTAGAGCTGGGTAACGTTATTAGCACGAAATGCAGCATGTT